>NW_027476112.1:910485-1213980 GCF_051020955.1 Megalopta genalis | reverse complement strand
AGGGTAGGTGAGGAGGGAAAGGTAAATAGAGAGGAAGGAGGGAGCGGGGAGAAGAAGGGAGGAGAGGGGGGATTAGGCACCGGAGAGGAGGCCGTAACTGCCACCGTCCGGGAATTCTCAAGGTCTTCGGCCTCACGTACAGGATCACGAGATCCCGACGGCGGAGACCGTGCCAGGCTCTTTCTCGGCAGAAAGTGCGAGCCCTCCTGCACGAAATCAAGACGCTGACTTCCAGTAGCCAGCACATCCAAGTCGGCCTGGTTGCCTACCGACTTGGAGGAATTGCGGGTGCCGGGAAGCACCCTTACCTCGGAAAAACCGAGGGACGCAGGCGGCACTGTAGTAACCTGCTTTTTATCGTTGTCTCTGTTCATTGTAAGAAAAAGAGTTAAACAAAAAAGGGACAAAAACAGTGTAAGAAAGTGTAAGTGTATGGTATGGTCAGGAGGATCGCCGGGAGAAGGGGCACCGGCAGCCCGTCCTGGACCCCCCCCCCCCCCGATGTCCGAGCGTCCCTACAATCCGGTGGCCTCGTCGGTTCCCCCCCGCTCCCCGCAGCAGGGTACCCGTCCGGACGCCACTCGGCACTACTACGGGAAGCGGGATTTAGCGTAAACGCCCTACCACTGTGCAGGGCTGCCTCCCAACTGGCTGGGCTGGGTTCGGGCCCCCCTACTAATGGCGGCCCGGCAGTGCCCACCGGTGTTAACCGCTGTACCCTCCAGATAGGGGGCGCACACGGACACGAGGAAGTCCCCTCAAGACCCCCGATCATTCCCTCCCCCGACGATCACTGCACCGCACTCCCAGACAGCAACCCTTCGAACTCGCAGACTCATTCATATTCCGGTGTACCTATTGACCAGGTACCCGGACCATTCATAACCCGCCGGGGCATTCCCGTTTATAGGTAGGCCCCCTTCATTCACGAGTGAACCCGTTTATAGAGTTACTCAATTCACCCACTGGCTCCCCGGAAAAAGGGGAAGGCCTCTCTTACACTCACCCCGAGACAAAGGGTGCCCGGAAGCACGCGTAGAAACGTGTGTGTAAATGAATGTGAGTGGTTGTGCCCGTCGACAGCTACCACTATTGCTGCGTCATTCGAGAGCCTGAACCCCTTCGGCGAGAACAGCCGGTACCACGTGAAGGTGGGGAAGACTTGGAATGCAGAGGCTATGGCCAAAAGACCTTAGTTACGCATGACAGTCCCTTATCCGACCGACATAACCTTTTTTTTTTTTTTTTTTTTTTATTTTACGTGGAGGAAATCTGCTCGCCAGACACCCCCGCCCCGCCCGGGCGAGCGGGACGAGGGTAGTGTGGGGTTTGACCCACTAAAACCTCCACGGCGACCTGAGGACGCAGGACCGATCGCTGGCGATTCAACGAGGGAGCCACGGGAACTCTTGAAGAACACTACCGCGGCTCCCCCTCGCCTGGTCGGCCATCAAGATGGTAACGATGGCCGGCCGCGTCCCGGGGGGAAATAAAATAAATCCTCCCCCCTAAAATCCATTTAAATTCGGCGGCGCGAGGGGTCGCACCCCGCACCGCCCCGACAAGGCGACCGCGCGATAGGTGACCAGGGCCCCCGCCCTGATCACAGCGGCCGCCGGGGGGACGACGAGTATATTGGAGGAGGATCACAGTTAACCCTCGCCTCCTTCAGGCGACTCGTCATCCCCCACTCCCAACAGTGGACGTCCTCCTCTGTTGGCGGGCGGCGGGCAATGAAACCAGCATATTCTGGTACACCCGCCGCCCGCCTACTCTCAGCTGCCCGGGGTTTCTCGGCGTGGGCGCGCACGCCGTCCCCGGGCACGTCGGGCGGGATCGGTTAGCTCCCGATCCCGCTCGGCAGCCTCCTTCCGCGACATAACCTCCTCGCAGAAAGAGATTGCTGCCGCCCACTTCCCCGGGCACTCCAGCATGGCCCCAACTAGGCTGGAGAGTGCGAGGTCGCGGCCGACTTCTCGTTTTAGGACTCGGCGCAGCGCTGAAAAGGCGGGACATTCCTCCAGCGTGTGCTGCGCCGAGTCTTCCCCCGCGCCACAGTGGTGGCACACCGTCGTCGCTTCCCGCCCGATGCGACACAGGCAGACACCGAAGCAGCCATGCCCGGTGAACACCTGCGTCGCTCGGTAGGAGAGCCTGCCATGCCGTCTCTCCCGCCACGAGGTGAAGTGCGGCAGGAGAGCCCCGGGGACGCGCTCGCCGGCGTGGGAGCAAAGCTCGGCACGCCATGTGGCGAGCGCTAGTCTCCGGGCCTGGAGCTCGAAGCCCTCGACCGTCTCTCGCTCCGGCGGGGCCCCTCGAGCACGGCTGGCGATGCTTGTGCGCCCATAAACATAGGCGCGCACCGCCGCCTGAAGCTCGAAGGGAAGTTCTCCCGCCAGAGCAAGCGCCGCCACGGTAGACGTGGTGCGGTAACCTCTTATGAGGCGGATGGCCATCCGCCTCTGCAGCCGGCGCAACAACAGCGTGTTGCGCCGGCTGGTCATCACGTACGGCGCCCAGATTGGGGCACCGTATAAGGCCATAGACCGCACCACGCCCAGGTATAGGCGGCGCACCAAATCACCCGGTCCCCCGAGGTTGGGCAGCAGGCGGCCCAAAGAGGCCGCCGCCTTTTCGACTCGGGGGACGAGACGGTCGAGATGCGCATCGATGCACCAGTGGCTGTCGAGGATCAGTCCGAGATATTTCAACTCGGACTTCACCTCGACGCAGGCTTCTCCAACCCGGATCCACGATCTGGCCGGTGGCCGAGACCGAGGCCGTCCGTGAAACCAGACAGCCTCGGCCTTCGCCGGGGCTATTTTCAGCCCCAGATCGCGGATCCTCGCGACGACGGCTGCCACCGCAACCTCTGCTCGTCGGATGGTCCTCTCGAAGGTACTCCCGACGGCGACCACCAACGTGTCGTCCGCGTAGCAGACGAGGGTGGCTCCGTCGGGCAGGGAGGCCTTCTCCAGGACCGCGTTGTAACCCAATCCCACAGGAGCGGTCCTAAAACGGACCCCTGCGGGACCCCGCAGTCCACTTCCCTCCGTATCATCCCGTACCGGCCCGGGTATTCGATCCACCTGTCCCGCAGGTAGGCCCCGATCACCCGCCTCAGATAGGGAGGCACCTGGTGATCGACGAGGGCCTCCCTAATGGCGGACCAGGGCAGGGTGTTGAACGCATTGACGATGTCAATGGACACCGCCAAGCACACCCCGCCCCTTGCCACGGCATTGTCCGAGAGGGACTTGAGACGGTCGATAGCGTCTACCGTCGATCGCCCCTCCCGGAAACCAAACTGGCAGTCCGCCAGATCGGGGCCGTCACGGGACAGGTGCCTGGAGAGGCGGGCAACAATGATCTTCTCGAAGATCTTGCCCGCCTCATCCAGGAGACAAATGGGCCGGTACGCGGAGGGAGAATCCCCCGGCCTCCCATCCTACCTCAAGAGGACCATCCGACTTTCTCTCCATAAGTCGGGGAACGTCCCCGACCTCAGGAGCCCAGAGTAGAGGCTCCTCAGCCTCTCCCCCAGGACGCTCGCTGCGAGCAACCAGACCCGGCCGGGGATACCGTCCGGCCCCGGGGCGGTATTCTTGCCCCGGAGCCATTTGACGACCCCGGCCATCTCCTCCGGCGCGACCTCAAGATCCGGGGACCACTCATGTTCCTCTGGCTCAGGGACGGGCCGGGACGCCTCCCCGCTAACGGGAAATAAAGCGTCCACGACCCGCCCGAGCAGACCCGGATCCAGGCTCTCCGTCACGGGGGGCGCCCAGGGACGAAATCGTCCCAAAGCCATCTTGTATGGGCGCCACCACGGATCTCGGTTCAGAGAGCCGAGGAGATCACGCCAGGCCTGGTCCTTCGCTCGCCTGATGGCCAGCTGCAGGGCGACCACCTTCTCCCGATATCGCCCGTACAGTTGGACAGCCAGCACGTCGTCCGTACGTCGTCGTCGACGGGCGCGAGCGTACTGGCGTCGCGCGCGGACCCACTCGGTGCGTAATTCCGCTATCGCGCGCGACCACCAGTACACCGCCTTCCTCGGGAAGACCCTGGCCCGGGGCATGGCGACGTCGCAAATCGACGTCATTGCGCCCCGGAACCAATGGGCCTCCCCATTCCCGTCGACTGGCCCGGCCGGTGTTGCTGGCCAGGCCACGACGTGTGCTGCGGCCATCAGAGCGTCCTGGTCGAGGCGCTTCAACGCCCACCGCGGCTGAGGCGAACCTTCTTCGGCGGTGCGACGACGGGGTGTCGATGGTGGGGCGGCGGAGAGGTCGAGAACTATGTATCTGTGGTCAGACAACGTCTCGGCCCCTTCCGCCACCCTCCACCCCGTAATACGGCGCGCGGCCTGGGGCGTTGCCCACGAAAGGTCAACGATGGACCCCCCGTTATGCCGCACGCACATATGGGCCGAGCCCGTGTTCAGGAGACGGAGCTCCAGTCCCGCCGCCCAATCCAGCACCTCCCGGCCACTCGAGTCAGTCCCGGGGGAACCCCAAGCCGTGGCCTTGGCATTGAAGTCCCCCAGGACCAGCACCGGACGGGGATGGCAGCGGGAGACGCATCTCCCTACCCCGTCCAGATACTGCTCAAACTCTTCGAGGGACCACCTTGGAGGTGCGTATATCGCCACAACCGCGGTGCCACCACAATCAACGGCCACGTATCCCAGGCCGCGCTCGATAACCCAGCACGGCGGGGACCCCGGCCTCCCAGCCCAAATAACCGCGGCGGAGCCAATCGAGTCCCCTATCCAGTGTGGATGTTTGGGGACCCTGTGCGGCTCCGCCACGACTGCCAACCCGGCACCCCGCTCGGCCATGCATTGAAACAGGAGATCCTGCGCACTGACCGAGCAGTTGAGGTTAACTTGTATTATCGGGCCCGGGGGCCCCATTAGACAGCCGTGTCCATCGCCGTCACGGCCGCGGATGCGGTGGCGTCTGGGACTTTAATGGCCCCATCCGCCCCCGCGGGCGCGGCGGTAGCATCAGGCGATGCTGCCTTTCCGTTGCTGGCCACGGTGGTCGCTGCCTTGGCCATCGTGGTTACCTTCCCTTTTTTATTAAGTCTGGCAGACGGCCTTTGGCCGCCTACCTTGCCTCGCCTCACACTGGCAGGACATGCCCGGCTGCCGAGGCGGTGACCAGACGGCTTGCCCGCGCCCGCACAAAGCGGACAATTGGGCGTGGCCGTACAGGCTGCCACCTTATGGTCCCGACTGCCGCATCTATAGCAGCAGTCGGACCTATCCTCGGCAGAAGTGCACCGCTGACTGGTGTGGCCAACACCAAGGCAACGGTAACATTGCAGAGGCCGGGCACTCAGGGCCTCCACGGCTGCCTGGGTCCAGCCGACAGTTATCCGGCCCGCGACAGCAACCTTGCGAGCGGCCGCGGCAGGACATCGGACCCAGAGGGTGCCCAATCCCGAGGGGGAAGCCCGGATTTCGCCGGTATTGATGTCCCCATCGCTGCACCCGCCTACGCGGGCAACAGCCGCAGCGACCTCCGCCGGCGTGGTCGGATCGACCAGGCCGCGCACCCTAAGGTCAGCTTTTTTGACCGGACGCGCGATCTTTACGCCGGTGCCTGCCAGCGCTTCCGCCACTTTTGTGGCGAGGACGGTGGCCTTGGCGGCCCCATCGGTGCCAGGGACCTCCAAAATTAACCCCCCAGTCACCGCCCTTCGCGGCCTCAGCGAGGCGATGCCAATTTCTGCCAGGTCCACCTTGGACCTGGCAGTGGCCATCGCCTGCGCGTAAGTAATGTCCACGCCAGACCGAACCGTTATGGTAACCGCTGCTGTGCGTGGCGGTCGAGGAGGCAGGGGTGTCTTCCTGGGGGCCGCCGGGACCACCCGTCCTTTTCTATTCGCGGCCGCAGTGGCCTTGGCAGCCGCCTTTTTGGCCTTCCGGCCAACCACCTGGGACCACGCCTCCTGGGGTGGAGGCGCGGCGGAGTGTGGGGCCAATTCTGCTCGAGGTCGAGCGGGCTCCGTCTGGGCCGCTATAGCCGCCCCAGCTTTCCCACCTTTCTTCTTCTTCTTCGTCTTCCGCCCCACCCTGTCCGAAGACTGTGAGGGGACGGACGGGCCAGGTGCCACCGATCGCAGGGCCGAGTCCGTTCGCGGCGCGAGCTCCCTCCTGAATGACGCCAATTTGGCGTCTATCAGGGCGCTTATCTGCACCAGAAAATCTGCGGGCGCAGCCGCAGGTGGGGTCGAGGACTTTTCTTGCCCGGAGCGATGGCAGTCCCGGGCGGCGACGATCGGCGGCGATACTGAGACCTCTCCCGGGCGCGGCGGCGGAGGCATTGCGGCAGCAGCTGTTCTCGCCTCCACCACCTGCCGGAGCCGGGCCACCTGCGCCCGCAGCTCCGTCATTTGCCCCCTGAGGACGGCATTCTCGGCCTCCAGAGCACGCGTGGCGTCGGTAGCTGACCTAACCGCAAGCTCGGATACCCCCACCCTGCCGTTTAAGGCGGCCACCCTCAGGGCGCGGGCCAAGTTGCCCTTCAGCCCCTTTGACACGCCGGAGATCCTGGCCACCTCATCCAGGCTCTCCAATATAGCTGCCGCGACATCCCGCGTCGGACGGTTGCGGAAATTTTCCGCTATATCCGTCTCGTCCGGGAGCGGGACGCTCGACCGCGATGGTCTCGGCACGGGGGCTCCCGGGTCGAATATCGCCGCCACCTCCCTTGCCTCGGCCTCCAGCTGCGAAGCCTCGGCCAGCCTAAGTTTGGCCTCTGCGAGGCCAACATATTCGCCGGTCGTCGGCGGCCGTCCTCTCTTCCTCGCTGACGACGAGCCCGGGACACTCTGCGATGAGTGGTTTGAGGAGACAGAGAAATCTGACTCCTCCCCCTCATCGCACTCACCAAGGCCCGCTGCGGACCTCTTTTTGCCGCGTGTGGCAGAATGCCTCCGCGACACCGGCTCTGTACATCTTTTGAGGCGCACGATAGGCCCGCGCACCTCCACCTCACGCTCGTTTCCCCCTCCCCGGTTATTTGTGAAAAAGAATCCATAATTGGTCCCACGAGTGTGGTCGGAAAGAAGGTCACCCCGGGCAGAGCCGCCATACCCGGGGAAGGCTAATACACCCGGGGGTCGCCAGGTACCCCGGGGTTGTCCGCTAAAGATTGGTGCACCCACCAACCATAGCTGGCGCTTACTCCAGCTACACCCTCATCACCGCGCAACACTGCTTGGGGCTAAGGATTTTTTAGAGAGGTTGTCATCCTCGCGGCCCGGCCGGTTAAGGCAAGACCCCCGTTCCTGTAAAACATGACCACAGGTTTACGGTATGTGTCCGACTTTAGTTGGCCCCTCACCTCAAGCCACTCCGGCATGGTAGAACCTGCCAGGGAATAAATTCCCCGCCGGCACAGCCTTGAGGATCATTAGGGCACGAAGCCCCCCCACCACGACAAAGTAGCGGACATGGGGGGGAACCTTGACATAACCTTGACATAACCTTGACCAGAAGAATAACTACACCAGCATAGCCGGACGCGTCAAGCTCCTACGAGACAATACACGGTTACAACACATAGAAGCCGACCTAGGATGCAGCATCTGGAAGATATTGGCCTCCTACTCCGATGTGTTTTACCTCCCTGGAAATGAGCTCCCACAGACGAGACTATCGGAGCACCGTATAGAGTTGACGGAAAAGAGACCGATCAACATTAAGAGCTACCGACCACCGGAAGCCCACAAGCACGAGATCAGGAAGCAGGTGAGCGAAATGATGAACAAAAGAATCATCGCGAAGTCGGAGTCGCCATACAACTCTCTGCTCTGGGTCGTACCAAAGAAGATCGATGCAACAGGAAAACAAAAATGAAGAATCGTCATAGACTTCCGTCGATTAAACGAACGAACAGCACAAGACGCCTATCCGCTGCCCGTCATCGAAGATATTCTCGATCATCTGGGAAACGCGAAAATCCCAATGCACGAAGAAAGCAAAAAAAAAAGAAAAAAAAATACACGGCTTTCTCAACACCCGAGGGGCACTTTGAATACAACCGCATGCCCTTTGGACTGAAGAACACGCCCGCCACGTTCCAGAGGATGATGGACCAAGCCTTACGACGTTTAATTGGCAAGACGTGATTCGTTTATCTCGACGACATAGTGGTGTACGGATCTACGATTCAAGAACACAACGAAAATCTGGTAATACTACTGGAGCGCTTGCGAGCCACCGGTTTAAAGTTACAGCCAGATAAATGCGAACACTTGCGACTCGAATTGGAATACCTCGGTCACACCATAACCAAAGATGGTGTCAAACCGAATGAAGTCAAGATAGAAGCAGTCAGGAACTACAAACAGCCCAGTACACCAAGGAAGTAAAGAGTTTCCTCGGTTTGGCTGGATATTATCGTAAGTTTATTAAAGATTTCTCCAAAATAGCCAAACCACTCACAGATCTGACGAAGCAGGACAAACAGTGGGAATGGACAGAAGAATGCCAACACGCATTCGACACACTAAAGCAACACCTCACGAAGAGCCCGGTATTACGGTACCCGAATTTCTCGAAGCAGTTCACTTTGACAACCGATGCATCCAACTATGGTATCGGAGCAGTCCTCTCACAGGAAGGACACCCGTGCTGCTACGTCTCGAGAACGCTGAACCCTGCCGAGATTAACTACTCGACAACAGAAAAGGAAATGCTCGCCGTCGTATGGGCGATACGTCGCCTCAGACAGTACCTGCTAGGAAGAAAATTTAAAATTCAAACCGACCACAAGGCACTGGTCTGGCTGATGAGCGTCAAGGACCCATCATCAAGATTGCTGAGATGGAGACTGCTCCTCGAGAGCTACGACTACGAGATTGACTACAAAAAGGGCAAAGAAAACCAAGCCGCCGACGCCCTGTCCAGGGTGAACATGACCAATGAAGAACTGGACGAACTCATACAACAACAGAGTTCAACCCCATGGGCACGGTTCGTCGCTTGGGAGGCAGTCGAGACGCCTTCAATGGCCAGCTACGTGACCACTGACAAGCAAGACGTGATTCTCAGCCCACGAGAAACGTTCAACGAGGAAGCGTGGTTTAATTACCTTCACGAAGCCTCATTTTGGAAACAGCGGAGGAACAAAATCTATATCACCATCTCCGAATAGTTCACGCCGCGAGAGTAAGACCGCCTGTTTGCGATGCTGCAATTCACGGCTGAAGAAAAGAAGAAAACCGCTGTCGCAACCAAGCGAAACACAAGGCTCACATCAGAAGAAAAGCAACTGATCATCTCAGAAAATCATGGTACGCCGACAAGTGGACACTTTGGGGAAACAAGGACACTTTGAAGAATCAAAATGAACTACGATTGGAGATGAATAGACGAGGATGTAAGGCGATACATTACGACCTGCGACGTGTGTCAATGCAACAAAACACAACGTACGCCATTCGCACACCTCGCCATTATTACAGATACACCACTACAACCTAATGACAAAATCGCTATGGATATATTCGGACCAGACTGTAGCGGTAGCAGCAACCACAGAAGAGATTCCGATAACGCAAAAAGCGTCAATAGCTGAAAAGCCCATCGATAACGCAAAAGACGACGCGACAACGGCCGAAAAGAATCCGAGAACGCAAGGATAATTAAATTAGCGTATCTTAATTTCGAGCGACCGCAGACTGATAAGGCGAAATCATGAGCGGCGACAAAATGAACTTGGTGAATGAACTGCATGCTCCGGCGAGACGTTACTTCTGGCGGAGGCGAGTGGTTATGCGAGGACTCGACGATCTCTGGCAAGCTGATATCGTTGAAGTTCAACTGTACGCAAGAGAGAATCGAGCACATCGATATATTCTTACGATAATCGATACATTCAGCAAGTATGCCTGGGCGGTTCCTTTGAACAGCAAAAATGCTGACGATGTGTGCAAAGCTTTCGCGTCAGTGTTGAAAAAAGATGGCCGAATACCGAACAATTTGCAAACCGATATGGGGAAAGAATTCTACAATAAAGATTTTCAAGAATATCTGAAAGAAACGTAACATCAACCACTATTCCACATTCAGCACTATGAAAGCGTCCATAGTCGAGCGATTCAATCGTACATTGAAGAACAGCATGTGGAAATATTTCTCGTTGAGCGGAAAATATCGTTCGATCGACGAGCTTCCCACGTTGATCAAGGACTACAATAATCAAAAACACCACACCATTCGTATGCGACCTGCAAACGTGAATCATAAAAATGAGAAGCATCTTTTATCTACCGTGTACAGCAACGTCAAGATCGCCGGTCCTGCGAAATTCAAAGTTGGCGACTATGTGCGCATCGGCACGTTCAAAACCGTATTCGACAAAGGATACACGCCGAACCGGTCAACAGAAGTATTTAAGATCGCGACGGTGAAACGAACGAACCCCGTCACGTACCTTTTGGTTGATATGCGGAACAAACCTATCGCTGGAGGATATTACGAATACGAGATACGCACTACCAAATATGCCGACGTGTATTTAGTAGAAAAAGTATTGCGTCGAAAAGGAAATGAAATATATGTGAAATGGTTGGGGCTGGATTCGTCACATAACTCTTGGATAAAGAAATCACCTGTACTTTAATTATATAATGTAATGTTTATTTTTGTTTCTCTAATAAACATGAAAAAATACATAAATGCTTTTTACATTAATACTAATTAATTCCCCCCACACGCACACAATTTCAACGATTCGCTTTCGATACGATTAGATCTAGACATAAAGCTAACAATTCGCAATCGATCAGACAATTTCGTTCGAACAATTCGTTTGTAAAAATTACGGTCGCATAATTCTGCTCGTTATTGGAGTTTTTTACAATGTCAACGAGCTTCGCGAATCTATCCTGAATTTCTGGAATATTTTCTAATAACCATGAATACATATGATCCATACATAACTCTAATTTGTACAAATTATCCATCGTCTCTTTCGTAACATAAATCGATGCTTGAGAATCGAACAACTTGATTAAACTCATTCCATTAAAATTAACAATTTGTAACGATAAAGTCTTATCAATCTGCTTTTCCTTTTTGTCCGCGTCGAGATAACTGTGAATATAATCTCTAGTTTTCACCAGCAGTTTCCACGTAGCCATTGAAAAAGAAATCTCTATTCCACGATTGTCCCTCAAGACAAACTCGACGCGCAAATTTTCATCCACGCGTACACAAATTTCAAGGAACTTGAAATAATTGCCGGTTATAGAGTATCTTCTACCCAAGATTCGTGCGTTGCACGGTATCTGCAACTGCTTCTGCTGCGACTGGGGTTACGACTGTTGAAACGTCCGTTTCATCGAAATGGAGTATCAATAAAAAAATAAATAACATACAGTATTTTTTTCTTTTTTTTCATAAAAGGAACTTTTTATTCTTTTCAAACTTTCTTTACTTAGCCGTAATTTTTATAATCATTGTAAGATCCATTTTTATGTAGAAAATTATTGGTTTGATTTGACATTGTGAATATTATAATACTGAAGAACAACTGCGCAATAAGTAAGTAATCTGTAGAACGCACTGCTCGCTGTGCGCAATGTCAAAAGCTTATATATACAATTCCCCTACCATTTTCCCCCCTTTCTTACACGTAAGATAACAATACAAGGAGCGTATACGCCCCTTCCGCTTACAAATAAAAGTGAACACGCGCGCAACATGGGATTCGGAACATCGATGAAATTATATAACCGCTTTTATTTTTTCTCACTCCCCCCCTTCGCGATTTTATAATGTCCCCAAGGGAGGGTTTCGATCGAATTGTTTAAAATGTATCGCTTATCATCATATGGACTCAATGCTAATTAGCTCTGCGATACTGAATACACTTGATGTTGCATAGACATTATCGATTTAACGTAAACTGATTTTTCTAGATGATCGTGAAGGCATGCTAAATAGTCGTCGAAAGTTATATTTTGAATCGTCACGTTAGTCTTAATTCCTTTAATTTTTGTTACATCGTCTTTGTCTGTACCCGAATAGTATACATTTTCGAGCGAAGACCCACAAACTCTGTCATGATTTTGCCCCCGTTCTCGTCTCCTTCATTAATCCTAATACTTTATTATTCGCGATCGGAACACCATACGCGTTATTTCTGTCATAATTGGAAGCATGTAGCCATAATGAAAATCATACAAATGTAATTTTTATACGTCCAACACTGACATGCCTATGTAAATAGGTTTATAAAATTTAATAGAAAGCTGGTTCATTTGAACTGCGACAAAATCCTCGGAGAATACGGTACAGCTATGGAAATTTGGTCAAGCTATTAAACGCTCAGCACCGTGTCGACCGCTCCATCGCGAGAGCAACTTTACGTTCACATGATTTCGAACGTTCTCCATCGTTTTTCCAAACACTGCATTGTTCATCAGTTTGAACAGATTCTTCGAGAAGTCATTGTTTGCGTTGGGGCGCAACCTCGTATTTAAATCTATGTAACGACGTAACCAACATGATTGTTCAAACTTCAGTATCCGATGAATTTTCTTTAATTTTAAATTTTACCTCAAACATTGCTGGAGGTATCGATAATGGAGAACGTAACGATTCTTATCGCTAAGCGTTGACAACAGTTTCTTTTGCAACGGCCCAACCTCGTGAATCGGACGAAATGGAAGATCCGCATGAGCATCATGAATTTCCTGAGGATACTCTAAGTCGACCTCTAAAATGTACCCGACGGGACTGCCGATCGGCACGGAATCGATGTTGAAATTACTCGTATCGTCAACCCATTGGAAACCCCTGTGCGGCAATGGCTGCGACATGGCCCAGCCATACAAATTATTAACATCGAAATACATCAGATAGCTGGACGGTTCGGCCGAATCGTACGTCGACATATACTTGTTATTCGCGCGCGCGTAACGATGCGAACATTGACTCAACCCACCTCGTATTCCCCGCTCCACGAACAAAAGCATGGTATGTCCTTGAACAACATCGGCAATTGGAATCCCTCGGTGTGGAGCACATCGCTGTAATGCGGATAGGATGATGTGCAATTCAAATTATTTTTAGCTGAATATAGGCTTGCCACCACTGCCCAATAGAAACATGCATTATCGTCGTTACTGTACACATTGAGGACTGCTTTCTTTAATTGCACTGTTCGAGGCACGGATACCTGACAACCTGCTTGTAACGGCTGATACTTGTGGGAATTCACCATCAAATGCAGGATCTTCGATAACGCCCATCCACTGCCTCGTTCTTGAAACTCTTCTATCGATGTCAAAAGCGTTGGTACAACATCTTTCACGTACTAGCGACGTAGATTCGATGATTGAAAGAGCGCGAAGTTTCGCATGCTAAAACTTTTCACCGAAACCTCGTTGCGCAGCACAAATTCTGCCTCCAATACTACGTTCACTTTTAACGACAAATCACTTCGCATGTTGCAAGAAATGACGTGGATCGACATGCTTGACGTTGATCACAACGCCGGTCGATATACGATTCTTAAACGCCGATTCGATGTTCTCCCAACGAAGAGTCGATGCTCTCGCGCCAACGTTTCCATACAAACCGCTACCAACGCGTGATGAAAACCGATGATCTAACGAGACCTTCAAAGTTTTCATACGACACATGATCGACAGCAAACTCGATTTTACACCTATGGATGCTTCGTTTTTTTTCACAATGTTCATATATTTCCTACACCATTGTAAACATTCAATACATGATTTCGTCCATTCGCGATACTCGTCCACAGTTCGAATCAACCTTGACATACGTGTTAATGATTTCAACATGTCCTTGCAAACTTGCGCCAGCTTGTGAAAATATTAATCCACATTAATTATGAAAAACAAGTTTTTTCAATTTTGATTTCACGTCGTCGGTTAAGTTTCCAGTTCTCACGAACGTAACTACACTATACAACCAACCACGCGGTGCTCTCCCATCTCGATGATATGTAGTATCGCGGACGGTGAATCGGTCGCGGGCCATTTCACTATAATTTGGCTAAATCGTTTCGTATAGATGAAACTCACGCGACTCGTCAAATCTTTTTGCATTAGACGTTCCGTCGCTGTTTTCCACTCGAGCGGAAATTGATCGTACAGGTATAAGTTTATGACGTATCCACAAGCCAAATTCTGTAATGTAGGAACCATCTCACGACGTATCTTCGTCACTCGATGAAAAATACTTCGATATGAATTTCACGCGTGAAGCATTGAGTTTCTCGGTCGGTACATTAATGTCCCATTTGATTTTCCGAATATCCCAATCATCATCATCATCGTCGTTGTCGTAGCTGTACAATGAATATATACCAATCTTCTCTTCACTTTGTTCAATGGAGGGAGGAAATCACCTCTGGCCATACTCCGTTCAAATTTTGATAATGGTATCAACACTGGTTCGACGCAAACATAATCAGTTTCTTTACGGTATTTAAAAATAATCCTCTTCAACCATCTCTTCGAACGACATTGCGTGTTCAAAGGAACGATTATTTTTAAAACATCAATACTATTGTATATCACGTAACCGAGCAAGTCTCGCGGTTTGAACACGCATGCACCCACGTATGAAAACCTAGCTTGCGGATATCTCCGACGAAAAACGCAGTACACGTCGCACAAAATAACATCACAATATCGAATAAAAATCCGTCGAACAATGCTCGAAAAATTATGAACACCGTGTTCAAATATCTTAGACGTTGCGAACGATTGCTACGATGGCACGTTCAACGAACCAACTTCCATACCAATTCCCAACTCGGTAGCGAATAAAATGTTCGCTGCAAAGGGAAAAAGCAAAAACAGTAAAAGAGAGAGAAAAAATACATCTCTCTCTGTTCGCATCATTTGCAAGAGAGAGAGAACAACCGCTGCAATGCATCCTTCTCTCGCTCTCTACAATATTATACCGAGATAAAAAACGTTACTTTAATAAATCTCAACGAGACCAAAATCCCCGATATCGCTCCGCAAGCGCTGGTAAAGCATCCGCGAGTCTCTCCGGATACAAATCCAGAAACTTCTATAAATGCGTCGCGCCTAACGCGCGCAAGAAAAATCCTGCATCGCTTTTGCAAGAGAGAGAACAACCGCTGCATCCTCCCCCCCTCTCGCTCTGTACAATATTATACCGAGATAAAAAACCTTACTTTAATAAATCTAATAAACGAGACCAAAATCCCCGATATCGCTTCGTAAGCAACTTCCCGGGTAAAGCATCCGAGAACCTCTCCGGATACAAAACCACAAACTTCTATATATGCATGGCGCCTCTCTTCAAAATACTTCCACAACGCGCGAGAAAATTCACATCGTTTGCAAGAGAGAGAACAACCGCTGAAATGCATCCATCTCTCTCGCTCTCTACAATATTATTTCAAAATCCCCGATATCGCTTCGCAAGATAAGCAACTTCCGGGTAAGGCATCCGAGAGCCACACCGGATGCAAAACCGCAAAACTCCTTATCGGTGACTTCCCCCGCTCTACACGACGCGTGCCGCTCACGATGACGCTTCCTTCCCGTTATCCCCTCCCCCGTTTTCAGCCTTCCCCTCGCCGTTGATTGCAGAACGCAACCTATATATCTACTCATGTACCTCTACCTCTACCTCTATGCATGTACCTCTAACTCTACCCCGAGTCATGTACCTCTATCTCTACGCATGTACCTCTACCTCTACATCTACGAATGTTCCTCTAACTCTACCCCCACCCATGTACCTCTACCACTACGCATGTACCACTACCTCTACCTCTACGGATGTACCTCTGCCTCTACAAATGAAACACTACCCCTACCTCTACGAATGTACCTGTACCTCTACCTCTAGCTCTACCTCTACGGATGTACATCGACCTCTACCTCTACCTCTACCTCTACCTCTACCTCTACCTGCAGCTCTACACTACCTGTACAGCTACGCCTGTTCCGCTACCTCTACCTCTACCTGCAGCTCTACACTACCTGTACAGCTACGCCTGTTCCGCTACCTCTACCTCTACGCCTCTACCTCTACCTCTACCTCTACCTTTACCTCGATCTCTACGAATGTACCTCTACTTCTACATCTACCTCTGCGCATGTACCCCTACCTCTATCTCTGCGCATGTACCTCTACCTCTACCTCTACGCTTGTACCTGAACTTCTATCTGTACCTCTACCACTACTTTTACGGTTGTAACTTGTCCTCTACCGCTACGCCTGCTCCTCTACCTATACCACTTCATATACGCCCGTTCCTCTACCTCTACCACTTCATCTACGCCTGTACCCCTACCACTAAGCCTGTACGACTACCTCTACCTCTACGCATGTATCTCTACCTCTACCTCTACGCCTGTACCTCTACCTCTACGTCTACGTCTGCACCTCTACCTCTGCCTCTACGCATGTACCACTACCTCTACCTCTACTACTATACCTCTACCTGTACCTCTACCTCTACCTCTACGCATGTACCTCTAACTCTACCTCGACGCATGTACCACTACCGTTACTACTACGCATGTATATCTATCTCTACCGCTACGTATGTGCCTCTATCTCTATCTCTACCTCCACCTGTTACCTCCCTCCACCTTACCAACCTTCACCTTTGCGTTGTTTCATTTCCTTTCGCATCCATCATTTACGTTGTGTTACGTGTTTTACCATGCTTTACGTTATTTCACCTTGTCTCACGTTGTTGTTTAATACAGTATTACGTTGTTCTACTTACTTATACATTGCTTTTACGTTGTTCTATATTGTTTTACATTGCTTTACGTTGTGTTACGATGTTTTACCTTGTTTCGCATTGACGATGTACGTCTTTTTACGATGCTTGACGTTCTTTGCATTGATCCGCGTTGTTTTTTAAAATAGTATTACGTTGTTTTACGTTGTTATACATTGTTTTTACGTTGTTTTATATTGTTTTACCTTGCTTTACGTTGTGCTACGTTGTTTTACTTTGTTTCGCATTGATGATTTGCGTTGTTTTACGATGCTTGGCGTTCTTTGCTTTTTTCCGCGTTGTTGATTTAAAACAGTATTACGCTGTCTCACGTTGTTATACATTGTTTTTACGTTGTTTTGTATTGTTTTACATTGATTTATGTTGTGCTACGTGGTTATTCTTTGAGTCGCATTGATGATTTGCGTTGTTCTAAGTTGATGTACTTTGTCTCACGTGGTTTTTAAAATAGTATTACATCGTTGTTACGTTGTTTTATATTGTTTTACATTGCTTTGCGTTGTGTTACGTTGTTTTCCTCTGTTTTGCATTGATTATTGACGTTGTTTTACAATGCTTTATGTTCTTTGCATGGTTCCGCGTTGTTGGTTAAAAGAGTATTACGTTGTTTTACGTTGTTTTGCATTGTTTTTACGTTGTTTTATATTGTTTTACGTTGCTTTACGTTCTGTTACGATGTTTTTCTTCGTTTGGCATTGATATTTTACTTGACAACGTGAAACAACGTAATGCTGTTTCAAACAACAACGCGAAACAAAGCAAATAACGTAAAGCTTCGAAAAACAACGTTACACAACGTAAAGCTATGTAAAACAATATAAAACAACATAAAAACAATGTGTAACAATGTAAAACAACGTAATACTGTTTTAGATAACAACGCGAGACTAAGTATACAACGAAAATCATCGTAAAACAACGTAAATCATCAATGCGACGCAAAGGAAGACAAGGTAACACAACGTGAATCTATGTAAAACAATATAAAAAAACGTAAAAACAATGCATAACAACGAAAAACAACGTAATACTCTTTTAAACAACATCGCGGTACAATGCAAAGAACGTAAAGCATTGTAAAACGACGCAAATCACCAATACGAAAAAAAGTAAAACAACGTAACACAAAGTAAAGTAATGTAAAACAATATAAAACAACGTAAAGACAACATATTACAACCCAAAACAACGTAATACGGCTTTAATCAACAATAATGTGTTTGGCATGAATTTGAAGCAAAATCATGTGTTTCGCATGAATTCGAAGCTGAGTCATGTGTTTCGTATGAATTTGGAACTAAATCACGTGTCCCGCACGAATTCGAAGCTAAATCATGTGTTTCGCACGAATTCGAAGCTAAATCATGTGTTTCGAATGAATTTCAAGCTAAAGCGTTTATTTCGTATGCATTTGAAGCTAAATCATGTATTTCCCACAGATTTGAATTTAAATAATGTGTTTTGCATGAATTCGAATCTGAATCATTTGTTTCGCACGAATTTAGAGGTAAATCGTTTGTTTCGTTTGCATTTGAAGCTGAATTATGTGTTTCGCATGAATTCGATGCTGAATCATGTGTTTTGCATGAATTTTAAGCTAAATCGTTTGGTTCGCATGAATATGAAGCTATATCGTATGTCTCGCATAAATTTGAAGCTAATTCATATGTTTCGAATGAATTTAAAGCTACATCGTTTGTTCCATATGTATTTGAAGCTAATTCATGTATTTCGCATAGATTTGAAGCTAAATATTGTGTTTCGCATGAATTCGAGGCTAAATCATGTGTTTCGCATGAATTCGTAGCTTAATCATGTGCTTCGCATGAATTTGCATCTCAGCCACGTGTTTCGCATGGTTTCGAAGCTAAATCATGTGTTTCGCATAGATTCGAAGCTAAATATTGTGTTGCGCATGAATTCGAAGATGAATCATGTATTACGCATAGATTTGAAGCTGAATTATGTGTTTCGCATGAATTTGAAGCTGATTCATGAGTTTCGAATGAATTTGAAGCTAAAGCGTTTGTTTCGTATGCATTTGAAGCTAAATCATGTATTTCCCATAGATTTGAATTTAAATAATGTGTTTTGCATGAATTCGAATCTGAATCATTTGTATCGCACGAATTTAGAGATAAATCGTTTGTTTCATTTCCATTTGAAGATAAAACATGTATTTCGCATAGATTTGAAGCTAAATAATGTGTTTCGCATGAATTCGAACCTAATTCATGTGTTTCGAATGAATTTGAAGCTAAACCGTTAGTTTTGCATGAATTCGAAGCTAAATCATGTGTTTCGCACGAATTCAAAGCTAAATCACGTGTTCCGCATGAATTTTAAGCTAAATCGTTTGTTTCGCATGAATTTGAAGCTATATCATGCGTGTAGCATGAATATGAAGCTAATTCATGTGTTTCGAATGAATTTGAAGCTAAATCGTTTGTTTCGCATGTATTTGAAGCAAAATCATGTATTTCGCATAGATTTGAAGCTTAGTAGTTTTTTTAGCTTGAATTTGAAGATAAACCATGTATCTCGTATAAATTTGAAGCTAAATCGATCGTTTGGTATGCATATGAAGCTAAATCATGTATTTCGCATAGATTTGAGCTAAATATTGTGTTTCGAATGAATTCTGAGCTGAATCACGTGTTTAGAATGAATTCGAAGCTAATTCATGTGTATCGCATGAATTTTAAGCTAAATTACATGTTTCGCATAAATTTTAAACTAAATCACGTGTTTCGCATGAATTCAAAGCTAAATCATGTGTTCGCATGAATTTTACGCTAAATCACGTGTTTCACATAAATAAGAAGCTAAATCACGTGTTTCACATGAATTTGAATCTAAAGCGTTTGTTTCGTATGCATTTGAAGCTAAATCATGTATTTCGCATAGATTTGAAGCTAAATATTGTGTTTCGCAAGAATTCGAAGCTGAATCATGTGTTTCGCATGAACTTTAAGCTAAATCGTTTGTTTCGCATGAATACGAAGCTATAGCATGTGTCTCGCATGAACTTGATGCTAATTCATGTGTTTCGAATCAATTTGAAGCTAAATCGTTTGTTTCGTATGCATTTGAAGATAAATCATGTATTACGCATAGATTTGTAGCTGAATTATGTGTTTCGCACGAATTCGAATCTAAATCATATGTTTCGCATGAAATTTAAGCTAAACCGTTTGTTTCGTATGTATTTGAATCTATATCATGTGCCTCGCATGAATTTGTAGCTAATTCATGGGTCTCGAATGTATTTGAAGCTAAATCACGTGTTTCGCATGACTTCGAAGCTGAATCATGTGTTTCGCATGAATTTTAAGCTAAATCGTTTGATTCGCATGAATATGAAGCTATAACATATGTCTCGCATAAATTTGATGCTAATTCATGTGTTTCAAATGAATTTGGAGCTACATCGTTTGTTTCGTATGCATTGGAACATAAAACATGTATGTCGTTTAGATTTGAAGCTAAATAATGTGTTTCGCATGAATTCGAAGCCAAATCGTTTCTTTCGCACGAATTTGAAGCTAAACCTTTTGATGCGCATGAAGTTGAATTCAAACCGTCTGTTTCGCATGGATTTGAAGCTAAAACGATTGTTTCGAATCGATTTCAATATAAATCGTATATTTCAAATGAACTTGAATCTAAAACGTGTATTTAGGATGGATTTGAAGCCAAGTTGGATGTTTCGCATGGATTTGAATCTACATCTTGTATTTCGCATGAATTTGAAGCCAAATGGTTGTTTCGGAAGGATTTGAAGATAAATTGTATATTTTGCATAAATTTGGAGATAAATCGTTTGTTTCCCGTGGATTTGAAGCTATATCGTGTATTTAGGATGAATCTGAATCCAAATCGTCTGTTTCGCATGGATTTGAGTCTAAATTGTGTATTTCACATGAGTTTGAAACCAAATCGTTGTTTCGGAAGGATTTGAAGATAAATTGTGTATTTTGCATAAATTTGGAGATAAATCGTTTGTTTCCCCTGGATTTGAAGCTAGATCGTGTATTTCAGATGAATCTGAATCCCAATCGTTTGTTTCGCATGGATGTGAGTCTAAATTGTGTATTTCACATGAATTGTAAGCTAAATCGATTGTACTGCATGTATTTGAAGCTAAAGCGAGTATGTGGCATGAATTTGAATCGAAATCGTTTGTCTCGAATGGATTTAGGCTAAATCGTGTATACCACATGAATTTAAAGCCAAATCGATTGTTTCGCATGGATTTGCAGATAAATCTTGTATTTCGCATGAATTTGATGCCAAATCGTTTGCTTCGCACGGCCATTAATTACGTTCTAAGAGCGCAGGATACCGTCGGTGACAGCGGGTCAGTCGCAGTTTACGTCTCTGCATATCTTGTTTATTTCATATGGTGGTACCCTGCGCTTCGAAGAAAACGGTATCGGGTGTCATTTCCTCGGACGACCGAACGACGAACAACAAGGGCCCATGGTCGAGGTCTGAATTTTTCGGCAGTGAAACGTCGACTCCCGAACGAACGCGTCAAATAAAAGATTATCCGCGAACGAGTCTCAGTGATCTTTCATAATATCCACAAGTGATTCGGATTGTCAGTGATTAATTAAGTGATCAGTGTTTGGTGACAGTGCACTGAAAGATCAGCTGTACAGTATACGAGGTCAGTGCCCTTCGACATCGTGAGCTACAATTTCAGCCAGCAAATACATCCTCAACTAAGTGGGTGAGTTTCTTATTAATAATATTTTTCACATTTCTCTAATAAACAAATCTTTACGTCCCTTAACGCGATTAATTATTATTAAATCAGCTTTGCAATTCATTCGTTAATCTTCACTGTACACCTTGCATAAAAATTTCATATAGTGCACACGAGGTGTCATGCACATCAGAAAATTAAAACGGCTGTCACGGTTAAACTACATATTATTTCGGGTCTGAAAAATTAGTAAATATTATTCAGACGTTCTAAAGTAAAGGTGAACAGCGTTCTTTTTTAAAATATCACTATTATGTAGTAAAAAAAATCCGGAAAGTTCTCGCTTCGAGACTTGTTCAATACTTCGAACGCGGCTCGAGTCCATCCCAACGTTTTGTCAAAGTCTCGCGTGCTGCGGATTCTGTCACAGACTCTCTCTCTCTCTCTCTCTCTCTCTCTCGCACCGTCACCTCTCATTGGCCAGTGTTTTTCGTTAATAACTCGCAAACAAAGCCGCAGATTGCATTTTCGCAAAGGAAAAAGTTACTTCAAATGACCTCAGCTACCCCTCATTTTCGGCTGTTAAAATAATTGTGGAACACCCTGTATACTAATTTAGGCTTGAATCTTGCGAAAGGTAAACGATTAAAAAGGGGACGATTTAAAAACTTTTATCCGTCCAAATTTGATAGCATGGAAGAACGTGATATCATATTAAGAGACTTTTTGTTTATGAATGATAATATACAAGGGCGTGGTTTTTAACAATTTGCGCGAGATAAAATAATAAGAGAAGAACTTTTAAAGCGATTAGAATTTTCGTCTGCTATGCAGACAGTAATAAAAGATAGGAAATATTCCCAGAAAGAAATAAAAGAAGCATTTTTGGATAAATTAGTATTTGCAGTTAATCAACCTAATAGAGAAGAAGTGAACAGCATTATCAAAAGTGAAATGGAAAAAAATAGTAAAGTTCACGACGGTTATGTAGCATTACAAATCAGTTTCAAGCATTACGTTGCTTTACGATGCTTTATGTTTGTTCCGGCCGAATCGCGGACCGCGGGTCAACGCACGTTCGACATTCGATGTACGCCGTCTCGCCGTTTTTGTCGAATAAACGGCGAGGCGGCAAGACAATAACCCGATCGACGTGCGTTGGCCCGACCGTCAAACGCTCGCCTCGGCCGTTGTAATCACGCGGCGTTTTTGCCTTATGAGGCAATGACCCGGCCTTCGACACCTGACGATGCTTCTCCTTGAACATCGGCCAGGTGTCTATATATACTGCCGCAAATTCGATAACGGATGGAATTGTCAACAATTTCAGTGCAGATACCATTACAAGTTTTATTCAGCGCCCTTGCGCCCGTACGAAGCCGTGCTTCATTTTTATAGTCTGTGCGAAGTCGTGCTTCATTTCATACTAAGTTCGAAGCCATGCTTCAAATTTAACCTCTGAACGGAGCCGTGCTCCAAACATTGTAAACGAGGACTGTGGAGTCCAACAAATAAATCGTTGTCGTCTCCTCACGACTTCCGGCGGTTATTTTTGTGCCGTGCGCAACAATGTTCAATTCATGCGAATCACATGATTTAGCTTAAAATTCGTGCGAAGCACATGATTTAGTTTCGAAATAATGCGAAACACGTGACTGAGCTTCGATTTCGTGCGAAACACATAATTTAGCTTCAAATCTATGCGAAACACATTTTATCGATTCAATACCATGCGAAATACATGATTTACCTTCAACTGCATACGAAACATACGATTTAGCTTCAAATTCATACGAAACACATAAATTAGCTTCATATTCACGCTAGACACATGATATAGATTCAAATTCATGCGAAACGAACGAGTAATCTTAAAATTCATGCGAAACACATGATTCAGCTTCGAATTCATGCGAAACACAATAATTAGCTTCAAATCTATGCGAAATACATGATTTACCTTCAACTGGATACGAGACAAACGATTTAGCTCTAAATTCGTGCGAATCAAATGATTCAGCTTCGATTTCATGCAAAACATATGAATTAGCTACAAATTCATGCGAAACAAACGATTTAGCTTAAAATTCATGCGAAACACGTGATTTAGGTTCGAATTCAGGCGAAACACGTGACTGAGCTTCGATTGCATGCGAAACAGATAATTTTGCTTCAAATCTCTGCGAAATACATGATTTATCTTCAAATTCATGCGAGATATATGATTCAGCTTCGAATTCAAGCGTAACACATGATTTATTATCAAGTGCATGCGAAAAACATGATTCAGCTCCAAATTCATGCGAGATGTATGATTCAGCTTCAAATTCATGCGCAAAACGTGATTTAGCTTCGAATTCATGCGAAACACGTGATTAGCTTCAAATTCATGCGAGACACATGATTTAGCTTCAAATTCACGCGAAACATACTACTTAGCTTAATATTCATGCGAAACACAATATTTAGCTTCAAATCTATGCGAAATACATGATTTACCCTCAACTGCATGCGAAACAAACGATTTAGCGCTAAATTCGTGCGAAACAAATGATACAGGTTCGATTTCATGCGAAACACATAATGTAGCTTGAAATCTATGCGAAATACATGATTTAGCTTCAAATGCATACCAAATAAACGAGTAAGCTTCAAATACATTCAATACACATGAATTAGCTTCAAATTCAAGCGAGACACATGATTTAGCTTCAAATTCATGTGAAACAAACGGTTTAGTTTAAAATTCATGCGAAACACATGATTTAGCTTCGAAGTCATGCGAGACACGTGATTTATTTTCAAATTCAGGCGAAACACACGATTCAGCTTCAATTCTATGCGAAATACATGATTTAGCTTCAAATGCATACCAAACAAACGATTTAGCATCAAATTCATGCGAAACACATGAGTGAGCTTAAAGATCATGCGAAACACATGATTCAACTTCGAATTCATGCGAATCACATGATTTAGCTTCGAATTCATGCGAAACACATGATTTAGATTCAAATGCATTCGAAACAAACGAGTAAGCTTCAAATTCATTCGAAATACATGATATACCTTCAACTGCATACGTAACAAACGATTTAGCTTCAAATTCATTCGAAACACATGAATTAGCGTCATATTCATGGGAGACTCATGATATAGGTTAAATTCATGCGAAACAAACGATTTAGCTTAAAATTCATTCAAGACACATGATTTAGCTTCGAATTCAAGCGTAACACATGATTTATTATCAAGTTCATGCGAAACACATGATTCAGCTTCAAATTCATGCAAGACATATGATTCAGCTTCAAATTCATGCGCAAAACGAGATTTAGCTTCGAATTCATGCGAAACACGTGATTTAGCTTCAAATTCATGCGAGACACATGGTTTAGCTTCAAATTCACACGAAACATACTACTTAGCTTAATATTCATGCGAAACACATGATTTAGCATCAAATCTATGCGAAATACATGATTTAGCTTCAAATGCATGCCAAACAAACGATTTAGCTTCAAATTCATACGAAACACATGAGTGAGCTTAAAGTTCATGCGGAACACATGACTCAGCATCGCATTCATGCGAATCACATGATTTAGCTTCGAATTCATGTGATACACATGATTTAGCTTAAAATTCGTGCGAAGCACATGATTTAGTTTCGAAATAATGCGAAACACGTGACTGAGCTTCGATTTCGTGCGAAACACATAATTTAGCTTCAAATCTATGCGAAACACATTTTTTCGATTCAATACTATGCGAAATACATGATTTACCTTCAACTGCATACGAAACATACGATTTAGCTTCAAATTCATACGAAACACATAAATTAGCTTCATATTCACGCTAGACACATGATATAGATTCAAATTCATGCGAAACGAACGAGTAATCTTAAAATTCATGCGAAACACATGATTCAGCTTCGAATTCATGCGAAACACAATAATTATCTTCAAATCTATGCGAAATACATGATTTACCTTCAACTGGATACGAGACAAACGATTTAGCTCTAAATTCGTGCGAATCAAATGATTCAGCTTCGATTTCATGCGAGACACATGATATAGTTTCAAATTCATGCGAAACAAACGATTTAGCTTAAAATTCATGCGAAACACGTGATTTAGGTTCGAATTCATGCGAAACACGTGACTGAGCTTCGATTGCATGCGAAACAGATAATTTTGCTTCAAATCTCTGCGAAATACATGATTTATCTTCAAATTCATGCGAGATATATGATTCAGCTTCGAATTCAAGCGTAACACATGATTTATTATCAAGTGCATGCGAAAAACATGATTCAGCTCCAAATTCATGCGAGATGTATGATTCAGCTTCAAATTCATGCGCAAAACGTGATTTAGCTTCGAATTCATGCGAAACACGTGATTAGCTTCAAATTCATGCGAGACACATGATTTAGCTTCAAATTCACGCGAAACATACTACTTAGCTTAATATTCATGCGAAACACATGATTTAGCATCAAATCTATGCGAAATACATGATTTAGCTTCAAATGCATGCCAAACAAACGATTTAGCTTCAAATTCATACGAAACACATGAGTGAGCTTAAAGTTCATGCGGAACACATGATTCAGCATCGAATTCATGCGAATCACATGATTTAGCTTCGAATTCATGCGATACACATGATTTAGCTTAAAATTCGTGCGAAGCACATGATTTAGTTTCGAAATAATGCGAAACACGTGACTGAGCTTCGATTTCATGCGAAACACATAATTTAGCTTCAAATCTATGAGAAACACATTTTATCGATTCAATACCATGCGAAATACATGATTTACCTTCAACTGCATACGAAACATACGATTTAGCTTCAAATTCATTCGAAATACATGAATTAGCTTCATATTCACGCTAGATACATGATATAGATTCTAATTCATGCGAAACGAACGATTAATCTTAAAATTCATGCGAAACACATGATTCAGCTTCGAATCCATGCGAAACACAATAATTAGCTTCAATTCTATGCGAAATACATGATTTAGCTTCAAATGCATACGGAACAAACGATTTAGCTCTAAATTCGTGCGAATCAAATGATTCAGCTTCGATTTCATGCAAAACATATGAATTAGCTACAAATTCATGCGAAATGCATGATTTACCTTCAACTGCATACGAAACAAACGATTTAGTTTCAAATTCATTCGAAACACATGAATTAGTTTCATATTCATGGGAGACACATGATTTAGTTTCAAATTCAGGAGAAACAAACGACTTAACTTAAAATTCATGCGAAATACATGAATTAGCGTCATATTCATGGGAGACTCATGATATAGGTTAAATTCATGCGAAACAAACGATTTAGCTTAAAATTCATTCAAGACACATGATTTAGCTTCGAATTCAAGCGTAACACATGATTTATTATCAAGTTCATGCGAAACACATGATTCAGTTTCAAATTCATGCGAGACATATGATTCAGCTTCAAATTCATGCGCAAAACGTGATTTAGATTCGAATTCATGCGAAACACGTGATTTAGCTTCAAATTCATGCAAGACAGATGGTTTAGCTTCATATTCTCGCTAGACACATGATATAGATTCAAATTCATGCGAAACGAACGATTAATCTTAAAATTCATGCGAAACACGTGATTTAGGTTCGAATTCATGCGAAACACAATAATTAGCTTCAATTCTATGCGAAATACATGATTTAGCTACAAATGCATACGGAACAAACGATTTAGCTCTAAATTCGTGCGAATCAAATGATTCAGCTTCGATTTCATGCAAAACATATGAATTAGCTACAAATTCATGCGAAACACATGATTTAGCTTCAAATGCATTCGAAACAAACGATTTAGCTTAAAATTCATGCGAAACACATGATTTAGCTTCGAATTCGTGCGAAACACATAATTCAGCTTCAAATCTATGCGTAATACATGATTTATCTTCAAATGCATACGAAACAAACGATTTAGCTTCAAATTGATTCGAAACACATGAATTAGCATCAAGTTCATGCGAGACACATGCTATAGCTTCATATTCGTGCGAAACAAGCGATTTATCTTAAAGTTCATGCGAAACACATGATTCAGCTTCGAATTCATACGAAACACAATATTTAGCTTCAAATCTATGCGAAATACATGATTTACCCTCAACTGCATACGAAACAAACGATTTAGCGCTAAATTCGTGCGAAACAAATGATACAGGTTCGATTTCATGCGAAACACATAATGTAGCTTGAAATCTATGCGAAATACATGATTTAGCTTCAAATGCATACCAAATAAACGAGTAAGCTTCAAATACATTCAAAACACATGAATTAGCTTCAAATTCAAGCGAGACACATGATTTAGCTTCAAATTCATGTGAAACAAACGGTTTAGTTTAAAATTCATGCGAAACACATGATTTAGCTTCGAAGTCATGCGAGACACGTGATTTATTTTCAAATTCAGGCGAAACACACGATTCAGCTTCAATTCTATGCGAAATACATGATTTAGCTTCAAATGCATACCAAACAAACGATTTAGCATCAAATTCATGCGAAACACATGAGTGAGCTTAAAGATCATGCGAAACACATGATTCAACTTCGAATTCATGCGAATCACATGATTTAGCTTCGAATTCATGCTAAACACATGATTTAGATTCAAATGCATTCGAAACAAACGAGTAAGCTTCAAATTCATTCGAAATACATGATTTACCTTCAACTGCATAAGAAACAAACGATTTAGCTTCAAATTCATTCGAAACACATGAATTAGCGTCATATTCATGGGAGACTCATGATATAGGTTAAATTCATGCGAAACAAACGATTTAGCTTAAAATTCATTCAAGACACATGATTTAGCTTCGAATTCAAGCGTAACACATGATTTATTATCAAGTTCATGCGAAACACATGATTCAGCTTCAAATTCATGCAAGACATATGATTCAGCTTCAAATTCATGCGCAAAACGAGATTTAGCTTCGAATTCATGCGAAACACGTGATTTAGCTTCAAATTCATGCGAGACACATGGTTTAGCTTCAAATTCACACGAAACATACTACTTAGCTTAATATTCATGCGAAACACATGATTTAGCATCAAATCTATGCGAAATACATGATTTAGCTTCAAATGCATGCCAAACAAACGATTTAGCTTCAAATTCATACGAAACACATGAGTGAGCTTAAAGTTCATGCGGAACACATTACTCAGCATCGCATTCATGCGAATCACATGATTTAGCTTCGAATTCATGTGATACACATGATTTAGCTTAAAATTCGTGCGAAGCACATGATTTAGTTTCGAAATAATGCGAAACACGTGACTGAGCTTCGATTTCGTGCGAAACACATAATTTAGCTTCAAATCTATGCGAAACACATTTTTTCGATTCAATACTATGCGAAATACATGATTTACCTTCAACTGCATACGAAACATACGATTTAGCTTCAAATTCATACGAAACACATAAATTAGCTTCATATTCACGCTAGACACATGATATAGATTCAAATTCATGCGAAACGAACGAGTAATCTTAAAATTCATGCGAAACACATGATTCAGCTTCGAATTCATGCGAAACACAATAATTAGCTTCAAATCTATGCGAAATACATGATTTACCTTCAACTGGATACGAGACAAACGATTTAGCTCTAAATTCGTGCGAATCAAATGATTCAGCTTCGATTTCATGCAAAACATATGAATTAGCTACAAATTCATGCGAAACAAACGATTTAGCTTAAAATTCATGCGAAACACGTGATTTAGGTTCGAATTCATGCGAAACACGTGACTGAGCTTCGATTGCATGCGAAACAGATAATTTTGCTTCAAATCTCTGCGAAATACATGATTTATCTTCAAATTCATGCGAGATATATGATTCAGCTTCGAATTCAAGCGTAACACATGATTTATTATCAAGTGCATGCGAAAAACATGATTCAGCTCCAAATTCATGCGAGATGTATGATTCAGCTTCAAATTCATGCGCAAAACGTGATTTAGCTTCGAATTCATGCGAAACACGTGATTAGCTTCAAATTCATGCGAGACACATGATTTAGCTTCAAATTCACGCGAAACATACTACTTAGCTTAATATTCATGCGAAACACATGATTTAGCATCAAATCTATGCGAAATACATGATTTAGCTTCAAATGCATGCCAAACAAACGATTTAGCTTCAAATTCATACGAAACACATGAGTGAGCTTAAAGTTCATGCGGAACACATGATTCAGCATCGAATTCATGCGAATCACATGATTTAGCTTCGAATTCATGCGATACACATGATTTAGCTTAAAATTCGTGGGAAGCACATGATTTAGTTTCGAAATAATGCGAAACACGTGACTGAGCTTCGATTTCATGCGAAACACATAATTTAGCTTCAAATCTATGCGAAACACATTTTATCGATTCAATACCATGCGAAATACATGATTTACCTTCAACTGCATACGAAACATACGATTTAGCTTCAAATTCATACGAAACACATAAATTAGCTTCATATTCTCGCTAGATACATGATATAGATTCTAATTCATGCGAAACGAACGATTAATCTTAAAATTCATGCGAAACACATGATTCAGCTTCGAATCCATGCGAAACACAATAATTAGCTTCAATTCTATGCGAAATACATGATTTAGCTTCAAATGCATACGGAACAAACGATTTAGCTCTAAATTCGTGCGAATCAAATGATTCAGCTTCGATTTCATGCAAAACATATGAATTAGCTACAAATTCATGCGAAACAAACGATTTAGCTTAAAATTCATGCGAAACACGTGATTTAGGTTCGAATTCATGCGAAACACGTGACTGAGCTTCGATTGCATGCGAAACAGATAATTTTGCTTCAAATCTCTGCGAAATACATGATTTATCTTCAAATTCATGCGAGATATATGATTCAGCTTCGAATTCAAGCGTAACACATGATTTATTATCAAGTGCATGCGAAAAACATGATTCAGCTCCAAATTCATGCGAGATGTATGATTCAGCTTCAAATTCATGCGCAAAACGTGATTTAGCTTCGAATTCATGCGAAACACGTGATTAGCTTCAAATTCATGCGAGACACATGATTTAGCTTCAAATTCACGCGAAACATACTACTTAGCTTAATATTCATGCGAAACACATGATTTAGCATCAAATCTATGCGAAATACATGATTTAGCTTCAAATGCATGCCAAACAAACGATTTAGCTTCAAATTCATACGAAACACATGAGTGAGCTTAAAGTTCATGCGGAACACATGATTCAGCATCGAATTCATGCGAATCACATGATTTAGCTTCGAATTCATGCGATACACATGATTTAGCTTAAAATTCGTGGGAAGCACATGATTTAGTTTCGAAATAATGCGAAACACGTGACTGAGCTTCGATTTCATGCGAAACACATAATTTAGCTTCAAATCTATGCGAAACACATTTTATCGATTCAATACCATGCGAAATACATGATTTACCTTCAACTGCATACGAAACATACGATTTAGCTTCAAATTCATTCGAAATACATGAATTAGCTTCATATTCTCGCTAGATACATGATATAGATTCTAATTCATGCGAAACGAACGATTAATCTTAAAATTCATGCGAAACACATGATTCAGCTTCGAATCCATGCGAAACACAATAATTAGCTTCAATTCTATGCGAAATACATGATTTAGCTTCAAATGCATACGGAACAAACGATTTAGCTCTAAATTCGTGCGAATCAAATGATTCAGCTTCGATTTCATGCAAAACATATGAATTAGCTACAAATTCATGCGAAATGCATGATTTACCTTCAACTGCATACGAAACAAACGATTTAGTTTCAAATTCATTCGAAACACATGAATTAGTTTCATATTCATGGGAGACACATGATTTAGTTTCAAATTCAGGAGAAACAAACGACTTAACTTAAAATTCATGCGAAATACATGAATTAGCGTCATATTCATGGGAGACTCATGATATAGGTTAAATTCATGCGAAACAAACGATTTAGCTTAAAATTCATTCAAGACACATGATTTAGCTTCGAATTCAAGCGTAACACATGATTTAGCTTCGAATTCATGCGAAACACGTGATTAGCTTCAAATTCATGCGAGACACATGATTTAGCTTCAAATTCACGCGAAACATACTACTTAGCTTAATATTCATGCGAAACACATGATTTAGCATCAAATCTATGCGAAATACATGATTTAGCTTCAAATGCATGCCAAACAAACGATTTAGCTTCAAATTCATACGAAACACATGAGTGAGCTTAAAGTTCATGCGGAACACATGATTCAGCATCGAATTCATGCGAATCACATGATTTAGCTTCGAATTCATGCGATACACATGATTTAGCTTAAAATTCGTGCGAAGCACATGATTTAGTTTCGAAATAATGCGAAACACGTGACTGAGCTTCGATTTCATGCGAAACACATAATTTAGCTTCAAATCTATGAGAAACACATTTTATCGATTCAATACCATGCGAAATACATGATTTACCTTCAACTGCATACGAAACATACGATTTAGCTTCAAATTCATTCGAAATACATGAATTAGCTTCATATTCACGCTAGATACATGATATAGATTCTAATTCATGCGAAACGAACGATTAATCTTAAAATTCATGCGAAACACATGATTCAGCTTCGAATCCATGCGAAACACAATAATTAGCTTCAATTCTATGCGAAATACATGATTTAGCTTCAAATGCATACGGAACAAACGATTTAGCTCTAAATTCGTGCGAATCAAATGATTCAGCTTCGATTTCATGCAAAACATATGAATTAGCTACAAATTCATGCGAAATGCATGATTTACCTTCAACTGCATACGAAACAAACGATTTAGTTTCAAATTCATTCGAAACACATGAATTAGTTTCATATTCATGGGAGACACATGATTTAGTTTCAAATTCAGGAGAAACAAACGACTTAACTTAAAATTCATGCGAAATACATGAATTAGCGTCATATTCATGGGAGACTCATGATATAGGTTAAATTCATGCGAAACAAACGATTTAGCTTAAAATTCATTCAAGACACATGATTTAGCTTCGAATTCAAGCGTAACACATGATTTATTATCAAGTTCATGCGAAACACATGATTCAGTTTCAAATTCATGCGAGACATATGATTCAGCTTCAAATTCATGCGCAAAACGTGATTTAGATTCGAATTCATGCGAAACACGTGATTTAGCTTCAAATTCATGCAAGACAGATGGTTTAGCTTCATATTCTCGCTAGACACATGATATAGATTCAAATTCATGCGAAACGAACGATTAATCTTAAAATTCATGCGAAACACGTGATTTAGGTTCGAATTCATGCGAAACACAATAATTAGCTTCAATTCTATGCGAAATACATGATTTAGCTACAAATGCATACGGAACAAACGATTTAGCTCTAAATTCGTGCGAATCAAATGATTCAGCTTCGATTTCATGCAAAACATATGAATTAGCTACAAATTCATGCGAAACACATGATTTAGCTTCAAATGCATTCGAAACAAACGATTTAGCTTAAAATTCATGCGAAACACATGATTTAGCTTCGAATTCGTGCGAAACACATAATTCAGCTTCAAATCTATGCGTAATACATGATTTATCTTCAAATGCATACGAAACAAACGATTTAGCTTCAAATTGATTCGAAACACATGAATTAGCATCAAGTTCATGCGAGACACATGCTATAGCTTCATATTCGTGCGAAACAAGCGATTTATCTTAAAGTTCATGCGAAACACATGATTCAGCTTCGAATTCATACGAAACACAATATTTAGCTTCAAATCTATGCGAAATACATGATTTACCCTCAACTGCATACGAAACAAACGATTTAGCGCTAAATTCGTGCGAAACAAATGATACAGGTTCGATTTCATGCGAAACACATAATGTAGCTTGAAATCTATGCGAAATACATGATTTAGCTTCAAATGCATACCAAATAAACGAGTAAGCTTCAAATACATTCAAAACACATGAATTAGCTTCAAATTCAAGCGAGACACATGATTTAGCTTCGAAGTCATGCGAGACACGTGATTTATTTTCAAATTCAGGCGAAACACACGATTCAGCTTCAATTCTATGCGAAATACATGATTTAGCTTCAAATGCATACCAAACAAACGATTTAGCATCAAATTCATGCGAAACACATGAGTGAGCTTAAAGATCATGCGAAACACATGATTCAACTTCGAATTCATGCGAATCACATGATTTAGCTTCGAATTCATGCTAAACACATGATTTAGATTCAAATGCATTCGAAACAAACGAGTAAGCTTCAAATTCATTCGAAATACATGATTTACCTTCAACTGCATAAGAAACAAACGATTTAGCTTCAAATTCATTCGAAACACATGAATTAGCGTCATATTCATGGGAGACTCATGATATAGGTTAAATTCATGCGAAACAAACGATTTAGCTTAAAATTCATTCAAGACACATGATTTAGCTTCGAATTCAAGCGTAACACATGATTTATTATCAAGTTCATGCGAAACACATGATTCAGCTTCAAATTCATGCAAGACATATGATTCAGCTTCAAATTCATGCGCAAAACGAGATTTAGCTTCGAATTCATGCGAAACACGTGATTTAGCTTCAAATTCATGCGAGATACATGGTTTAGCTTCAAATTCACACGAAACATACTACTTAGCTTAATATTCATGCGAAACACATGATTTAGCATCAAATCTATGAGAAATACATGATTTAGCTTCAAATGCATGCCAAACAAACGATTTAGCTTCAAATTCATACGAAACACATGAGTGAGCTTAAAGTTCATGCGGAACACATTACTCAGCATCGCATTCATGCGAATCACATGATTTAGCTTCGAATTCATGTGATACACATGATTTAGCTTAAAATTCGTGCGAAGCACATGATTTAGTTTCGAAATAATGCGAAACACGTGACTGAGCTTCGATTTCGTGCGAAACACATAATTTAGCTTCAAATCTATGCGAAACACATTTTTTCGATTCAATACTATGCGAAATACATGATTTACCTTCAACTGCATACGAAACATACGATTTAGCTTCAAATTCATACGAAACACATAAATTAGCTTCATATTCACGCTAGACACATGATATAGATTCAAATTCATGCGAAACGAACGAGTAATCTTAAAATTCATGCGAAACACATGATTCAGCTTCGAATTCATGCGAAACACAATAATTAGCTTCAAATCTATGCGAAATACATGATTTACCTTCAACTGGATACGAGACAAACGATTTAGCTTCAAATTCATTCGAAACACATGAATTAGCTTCATGTTCATGCGAGACACATGATATAGGTTCAAATTCATGCGAAACAAACGATTTAGCTTAAAATTCATGCGAAACACGTGATTTAGGTTCGAATTCATGCGAAACACGTGACTGAGCTTCGATTGCATGCGAAACAGATAATTTTGCTTCAAATCTCTGCGAAATACATGATTTATCTTCAAATTCATGCGAGATATATGATTCAGCTTCGAATTCAAGCGTAACACATGATTTATTATCAAGTGCATGCGAAAAACATGATTCAGCTTCAAATTCATGCGAGATGTATGATTCAGCTTCAAATTCATGCGCAAAACGTGATTTAGCTTCGAATTCATGCGAAACACGTGATTTAGCTTCAAATTCATGCGAGACACATGATTTAGCTTCAAATTCACGCGAAACATACTACTTAGCTTAATATTCATGCGAAACACATGATTTAGCATCAAATCTATGCGAAATACATGATTTAGCTTCAAATGCATGCCAAACAAACGATTTAGCTTCAAATTCATACGAAACACATGAGTGAGCTTAAAGTTCATGCGGAACACATGATTCAGCATCGAATTCATGCGAATCACATGATTTAGCTTCGAATTCACGCGATACACATGATTTAGCTTAAAATTCGTGCGAAGCACATGATTTAGTTTCGAAATAATGCGAAATACGTGACTGAGCTTCGATTTCATGCGAAACACATAATTTAGCTTCAAATCTGTGCGAAACACATTTTTTCGATTCAATACTATGCGAAATACATGATTTACCTTCAACTGCATACGAAACATACGATTTAGCTTCAAATTCATTCGAAATAAATGAATTAGCTTCATATTCACGCTAGATACATGATATAGATTCTAATTCATGCGAAACGAACGATTAATCTTAAAATTCATGCGAAACACATGATTCAGCTTCGAATTCATGCGAAACACAATAATTAGCTTCAATTCTATGCGAAATACATGATTTAGCTTCAAATGCATACGGAACAAACGATTTAGCTCTAAATTCGTGCGAATCAAATGATTCAGCTTCGATTTCATGCAAAACATATGAATTAGCTACAAATTCATGCGAAATACATGATTTACCTTCAACTGCATACGAAACAAACGATTTAGTTTCAAATTCATTCGAAACACATGAATTAGCTTCATATTCATGGGAGACACATGATTTAGTTTCAAATTCAGGAGAAACAAACGACTTAACTTAAAATTCATGCGAAACACATGAATTAGCGTCATATTCATGGGAGACTCATGATATAGGTTAAATTCATGCGAACCAAACGATTTAGCTTAAAATTCATTCAAGACACATGATTTAGCTTCGAATTCAAGCGTAACACATGATTTATTATCAAGTTCGTGCGAAACACATGATTCAGTTTCAAATTCATGCGAGACATATGATTCAGCTTCAAATTCATGCGCAAAACGTGATTTAGCTTCGAATTCATGCGAAACACGTGATTTAGCTTCAAATTCATGCAGGATACATGGTTTAGCTTCAAATTCACGCGAAACATACTACTTAGCTTAATATTCATGCGAAACACATGATTTAGCATCAAATCTATGCGAAATACATGATTTAGCTTCAAATGCATGGCAAACAAACGATTTAGCTTCAAATTCATACGAAACACATGAGTGAGCTTAAAGTTCATGCGGAACACATGATTCAGCATCGAATTCATGCGAATCACATGATTTAGCTTCGAATTCATGTGATACACATGATTTAGAATAAAATTCGTGCGAAGCACATGATTTAGTTTCGAAATAATGCGAAACACGTGACTGAACTTCGATTTCATGCGAAACACATAATTTAGCTTCAAATCTATGCGAAACACATTTTTTCGACACAATACTATGCGAAATACATGATTTACCTTCAACTGCATACGAAACATACGATTTAGCTTCAAATTCATACGAAACACATGAGTGAGCTTAAAGTTCATGCGAAACACATGATTCAACTTCGAATTCGTGCGAATCACATGATTTAGCTTCGAATTCATGCGAAACACATGATTTAGATTCAAATGCATTCGAAACAAACGAGTAAGCTTCAAATTCATGCGAAATACATGATTTACCTTCAACTGCATACGAAACAAACGATTTAGTTTCAAATTCATTCGAAACACATGAATTAGCTTCATATTCATGGGAGACACATGATTTAGTTTCAAATTCAGGAGAAACAAACGATTTAGCTTCAAATTCATTCGAAACACATGAATTAGCGTCATATTCATGGGAGACTCATGATATAGGTTAAATTCATGCGAAACAAACGATTTAGCTTAAAATTCATTCAAGACACATGAATTAGCTTCGAATTCAAGCGTAACACATGATTTATTATCAAGTTCATGCGAAACACATGATTCAGCCTCAAATTCATACGAGACAAATGATTCAGCTTCAAATTAATGCGCAAAACGTGATTTAGCTTCGAATTCATGCGAAACACGTGATTTAGCTTCAAATTCATGCGAGACACATGATTTAGCTTCAAATTCACGCGAAACAGACTACTTAGCTTAATATTCATGCGAAACACATGATTTAGCATCAAATCTATGCGAAATACATGATTTAGCTTCAAATGCATGCCAAACAAACGATTTAGCTTCAAATTCATGCGAGACACGTGATTTAGTTTCAAATTCATGCGAAACACATGATTCAGCTTCGAATTCATGCGAAACACATGACTGTGTTTCAAATTCAAACGAAACTATCGATTTAGCTTCGAATTCATGCGAAACACAAGATTTAGCTTCAAATGTATACGAAACAGTCGAATTAGTTTCAAATTCATTCGAAACACATGAATTAGCTTCAAATTCATGCGAGACAAATGCTTTAGTTTCAAACTCATGAGAAACTAACGAATTATCTGAAAACTCATGCGAAACACATGATTTTGCTTTGAATTCGTGCGAAACACATGATTTAGCATCGAATTCATGCGAAACACTCTATTTAGCTTCAAATCCATGCGAGATAAATGTTTTACCTTCAAATCCATACGAAGCACATGATTTAGCTTCGAATTCATGCAAATCACATTATTTAGCTTCAAATCTATGCGAAATACATGACAGCTTGAAATGCATACGAAACAAACGCTTTAGCTTCAAATTCATTCGAAACACATGAATTAGCTTCAAATTCATACGAAACACATAATTCAGCTTCAAATCTATGTGGAACACATAATATAGCTTCAAATTCTTTGGGAACACATGATTCAGCTTCGAATTCATGCGGATCACATGATTTAGCTGCGAAGTCATGCGAAACACATTATTTAGCTTCAAATCTATGCGAAATACATGATTTACCTTCAACTGGATACGAAACAAACGATTTAGCTTCAAATTCATTCGAAACACATGAAATAGCTTCATATTCATGCGAGACACATGATATAGGTTCAAATTCATGCGAAACATACGATTTAGCTTAAAATTCATGCGAAACAAACGTTTTAGCTTCAAATTCATTCGAAACACATGAATTAGCTTCAAATTCATGCGAGTCACATGATTTAGTTTCAAATTTATGAGAAACAAACGATTTAACATAAAATTCATGCGCAACACATGATTTAGATTCGAATTCGTGCGAAGCACGTGATTGAGCATCGAATTCATGCGAAACACATTATTTAGCTTCAAATGCATACGAAACAAACGATGTAGCTTCAAATTCATTCGAAACACATGAATTAGCTTCAAATTCATGCGAGTCATATTGTTTCGGCCGAATCGCGGACCGCGGGTCAACGCACGCTCGACTTTCGATGTACGCCGTCTCGCCGTTTTTGTCGAATAAACGGCGAGGCGGCAAGACAATAACACGATCGACGTGCGTTGGCCCGACCGTCAAACGCTCGCCTCGGCCGAATGTATACATGCAGCGTTTTTGCCTTAGGAGGCAATGACCGGCTTTCGACACCTGACGATGCGTCACCTTGAGCATCGGCCAGGTGTCTATATATACTGCCGCAAATGTGATAACGGCGAAATTCTCCGAGATTCTCCAAGATATCGATATAGCGAACAGACAGTTTAATTTAGCGCCCCTTGCGCCGATACGAAGCCGTGCTTCAGTTTTTATAGTCCAGTCGTAGCCGTGCTACACTGCATACGCCGAACGGAGCCGTGCTCCAAAAGCTTGTAAATCAAAGGACGGTGGAGTCCAAAACAATAAATCGCGTGTCGTCTCCTCCCGAATTCCGGCGTTTTAATTTTGTGCCGTGCGCAACACATATGATATAGCTTCATATTCATTCGAAACAAACGATTTAGCTTAAAATTCATGCGAAACACATGAATTAGCTTCATATTCATGCTAGACACATGATATAGCTTCAAATTCATGCGAATCAAACGATTTAGCTCAAAATTCATGCGAAACACATGATTTAGCTTCGAATACGTGCGAAACACATTATTTAGCTTCAGATCTATGCGAAATACATGATTTAGCTTAAAAGTCATGCGAAACACGTGACTGAGCTTGAAATTCCTGCGAAACACATGATTAAGCTTTGAATTCATGCGAAACACATTATTTAGCTTCAAATGTATGGGAAATACATGATTTAGCTTCAAATGCATACGAAACAAACGATTGAGCTTCAAATTGATTGGAAACGGATGAATTAGCTTCACATTCATGCGGGACACATGCTATAGCTTCAAATTCATGCGAAACAAACGATTTAGCTTAAAGTTCATGCAAAACACATTATTCAGCTTCGAATTCATGCGAAACACAATATTTAGCTTCAAATCTATGCAAAATACATGATTTAGCTTCAAATACATACTAAACAAACGATTTAACTCTAAATGCGTGCGAAACAAATGATTCAGCTTCGATTTCATGCGCCACACATGATTTAGCTTCGAATTCTAGCGGGACACGTGATTTAGTTCCAAATTCATTACGAAACACATGACTCAGCTTCGAATTCATGCGAAACACATGATTTTGCTTCAAATTCATGCCAAACACATTATTGTTGATTAAAGCAGTATTACGTTGTTTTGTGTTGCAATAGGTTGTCTTTACGTTGTTTTATATTGTTTTACATTGCTTTACTTTGTGTTACGTTGTTTTACTTTTTTTCGAATTGGTGATTTGCGTCGTTTTACAATGCTTTACGTTCTTTGCATTGTTCCGCGATGTTGTTTAAAAGAGTATTACGTTGTTTTTGGTTGTTATGCATTGTTTTTACGTTTGTTTATATTGTTTTACATAGATTCACGTTGTGTTACCTTGTCTTCCTTTGCATCGCATTGATGATTTACGTTGTTTTACGTTTTCTTACGTTGTTTTACCTTGCTTTACGTTTTTTACGTTCTCTCACGTTGTTGTTTAGCAGTATTGAGTTGACGTAGGTTGTAATACATTGTTTTTTCGCTGTTTTATATTGTCTTTCCTTGCGTTACGTTATGTGTCGTTATTTTACTTTGCTTCGCATTGATGATTTACGCTGTTTTACGATGATTTTCGTTGTATACTTAGTCTCGCGTTGTTATCTAAAACAGTATTACGTTGTTTTACATTGTTACACATTGTTTCTACGTTTTTTTATATTGTTTTACATAGCTTTACGTTGTGTTACGTTGTTTTAATTTGTTCCGCATTGATGGTTAACGTTGTTTTACGAAGCTTTACGTTATTTGCTTTGTTTCGCGTTGTTGTTTGAAACAGCATTACGTTGTTTCACGTTGTCAAGTAAAACATCAATGCCAAACGAAGAAAAACATCGTAACACAACGTAAAGCAACGTAAAACAATATAAAACAACGTAACAACGATGTAATACTATTTTAAAAACCACGTGAGACAAAGTACATCAACTTAAAACAACGCAAATCATCAATGCGACTCAAAGAATAACCACGTAACACAACATAAATCAATGTAAAACAATACAAAACAACCTAAAAACAATGTATAACAACGTGAGACAGCGTAATACTGTTTTAAATCAACAACGCGGAAAAAAGCAAAGAACGCCAAGCATCGTAAAACAACGCAAATCATCAATGCGAAACAAAGTAAAACAACGTAACACAACGTAAAGCAAGGTAAAACAATATAAAACAACGTAAAAACAATGTATAACAACGTAAAACAACGTAATACTATTTTAAAAAACAACCCGGAACAATGCAAAGAACGTAAAGCATCGTAAAAAGACGTAAATCGTCAATGCGAAACAAAGTAAAACATCGTAACACAACGCAAAGCAATGTAAAACAATATAGAACAACGTAAAAGCAATGTATAAGTAAGTAGAACAACGTAATACTGTTTTAAACAACAACGTGAGACAAGGTGAAATAACGTAAAGCATGGTAAAACCCGTAACACAACGTAAATGATGGATGCGAAAGGAAATGAAACAACGTAAAGGTGAAGGTTGGTAAGGTGGAGGGAGGTAACAGGTGGAGGTAGAGATAGAGATAGAGGCACATACGTAGCGGTAGAGATAGATGTACATGCGTAGAGGTAACGGTAGAGGTACATGCGTCGGGGTAGAGTTAGAGGTACATGCGTAGAGGTAGAGGTAGAGGTAGACGTACAAGCGTAGAGATACAGGTAGAGGTACAGTAGTAGAGGTAGATGGAGAAGTACATGCGTAGAGGTAGAGGTACATGACTCGGGTTAGAGTTAGATGTTCATGCGTCCGGGTAGAGTTAGAGTTACATACGTAGAGGTAGAGGTAGAAGTACAGACGTAGACGTAGTGGTAGATAGCAGTTGCAGATACCGTGCAACGCACGGTACAACATCCTCCAGCGATAGGTTTGTTCCGCATATCAACCAAAAGGTACGTGACGGGGTTCGTTCGTTTCACCGTCGCGATTTTAAATACTTCCGTTGACCAGTTCGGCGTGTATCTTTTGTCGAATACGGTTTTGAACGTGCCGATGCGCACATAGTCGCCAACTTTGAATTTCGCAGGATCGGCGATCTTGACGTTGCTGTACACGGTAGATAAAAGATGCTTCTCATTTTTATGATTCACGTTTGCAGGTCGCATACGAATGGTGTGGTGTTTTTGATTATTGTAGTCCTTGATCAACGTGGGAAGCTCGTCGATCCAACGATATTTTCCGCTCAACGAGAAAAATTTCCACATGTTTTTCTTCAATGTACGATTGAATCGCTCGACTATGGACGCTTTCGTAGTGCTGAATGTGGAATAGTGGTTGATGTTACGTTTTTTTCAGATATTCTTGAAAATCTTTATTGTAGAATTCTTTCCTCATATCGGTTTGCAAATTGTTCGGTATTTGGCCATCTTTTTTCAACACTGACGCGAAAGCTTTGCACACATCGTCAGCATTTTTGCTGTTCAAAGGAACCGCCCAGGCATACTTGCTGAATGTATCGATTATCGTAAGAATATATCGATGTGCTCGATTCTCTCTTGCGTACGGTTGAACTTCAACGATATCAGCTTGCCAGAGATCGTCGAGTCCTCGCGTAACCACTCGCCTCCGCCGGAAGTAACGTCTCGCCGGAGCATGCAGTTCATTCACCAAGTTCACTTTGTCGCCGCTCATGATTTCGCCTTATCAGTCTGCGGTCGCTCGAAATTAAGATACGCTAATTTAATTATCCTTGCGTTCTCGGAGTCTTTTCGACCGTTGTCGCGTCGTCTTTTGCGTTATCGATGGGCTTTTCAGCTATTGACGCTTTTAGCGTTATCGGAATCTCTTCTGTGGTTGCTGCTACCGCTACAGTCAATAAGTCTCTGAAACGAAGTCTCATACGAGAATCCAATTCCTCGAAATCGACGCGCACACTGTGGTGCTGCTGTTCTTCGATACATCGCATTTTTGTCCGTATATTTCGGTAAATTTCTCTAATAAAGATTTATGTAACTGTTCGAATTTCGCGACTATGTTTCCCTCTCCAGTCAGCTCGAGTAATCTCTCGCGCATAGCAGTATTAAGCCTTTCGAACCTCTCATCCAATTCCTTGCCAGTTTCAAAACCGCCTACTGTAAATTTATTTTGCAGTTCGTCTACGAGTAATTCAAGTTGCGCCAACTTTCCCTGATTCGCTTTACCAGTGCTCGTAATTTCCTCCAAGTTGCGGATTTTATTTAATATGTGATTTTCAAGGTTATCAATCTTTTTCAGCCAGTTGCTGTTAACTTTGTGTTCCACACTTGCAAGTTTGTGCTCGATGTTGCCAGCAAATTTCACAACGGCATTCAATTTTTCTCGATCCACGATACCCTCAGCTTTCATTATTTCGAACAATTTATCCTCGAGCTTGACGAATCTTTGACGTAGCCTTTCATTGGTACTTTTATTATTTTGCTCGATGCACGTTTCAACATATTTCTTCAGATTCTCGTGATTGGATTCGTCGTTTGTCACGAATTTTTGGAGAGTTTCGATCACACGTTTCATCGAGTGAACATCGTCGATAGTTTCATACAGGTCGTACGTAAATGTTTTTTCACCGAATCGATCGCGTCGTCAACGTAATTTTTTGTTGCCGATGATACGCAGGATTTGAATGACTTCACTTTTTAAAAGGAGCTGGAAAGCTGTGGCTTTTCAGCGTATGTTTATTTTACAATAGTTTTATAAAATTGATACATTTAGAGTGGGAACTTTTCTACTGTGATCGATGTTCCGGTCCGATCATAAGAATGTCACTGCCCGCACGCATAATTAATGGCCTATTTATACCTGCGTCTTATCTTTTGTTGAGAGTGAAAGTGGGGCGGGAAGGGTCAGCGTTACACCCCCCGTCCTAGACGCAGCTTGCTCCAGCGAGGTGTTAGTTTTACCGTAGGGTTCCTTTCTTTTGAGGGTGGTTCATATCCCGGTGGCGCGTTCAGCAGTTCTTGAGTGGGTGCGTTCGCGTTATAAAGTACCTGGAGTTCTAAATTTACACAGTGTGTGATTTTGGGGCTGAAGATTTCGATACATATGTTTCTGGGAACGAGTTTGCCTAATAGTGAAAAAAGTCCGCAACGGTAAAAAATGTAGAGTATGCCTATAATTCTGCTTAACTTGTTCGATATTTTGTTCGATCTGGTCTAAATTGGTACTGATTGTTCTGTATGTGTCGATGTTTAGTGTGCCGTGGAGTGAAGGTATTTTGTCAGGAATTAACTGCATGTCAGATGTCGAAAATGGTAACGTAACGTTAGGTCTGTAAACTACTGTTTGTTCGAACTCGTATGTTTTTGCCAAATGATGTGAGAACTGATCGCCCAGGAGTGAACAGTCTTGTGTAGAGCGGAGTATGGTTGGTCGTCGTATTTCGATGCGTGTGGTCTTCTTATCGCATATTGCATTTAACGCGAGTTTGCGTTCTGGTATAAGAATGTATCCGTCTTTTATCGCGATGATAGCTATAACGTGAATTTTGAATAAGCTACTGGTGCAAATTTTGTCGTTTGTATCAATTGTGTCTTTTCTCTAATCAGTTTGCTGTCGCATGTGTCAATAGTGTTGATGAGGTAAGTGGGTTGCGTGCGTTTGCAGTATCGTGTGTTTGCGTGTGTCATACAGTTGCTTATCCACTGTTGGTCGGCCTGTATGTAGCTGCGCTTGGTTTCGTCTATTGCGATCCATTCTGATTCGGGGATGGTCACAATATGATGTTTTCCGATTCGTTGTGGAATGGGGATGAGGTGTTGTAGCTGAAATATCGGTTTCTCCATGATGGGTATCGAGAGGTGGTACACGAGATGCCCTCGCGTTAAGGAAATCGCAACATCGGCGATGTCGAGCAGCAACGCGTAGTCCCGTCGGCCGTCCAGCATCGGGGCGCCAGGTCTCTGGCTTTGAACTCCGTTGATACCCTGCGCTAGTATTTCAGGTGTTAAAAGTTGTGTATCTATGATTCCATGCTTACCCATGGTGATAGCAGTCAGGAGTGTGGAGGTGTCGTCTCGCAATCCTTGCGTTATGGGAATCATGGCTTCCAAGGCCCGCACCATCTGGATCTGTTGTGTATTATTGTTGAGCACTTCGATGAGCGAGTCGTAGTTCGTTCTGCTGCCTCTGTTAGCTTCTTCCAGCAGTACTCTGATTACTGCTGTCTGGCTTGATATGCTGCTTGCCAATTTGTGTTGTCCGTCATAAATTTTGTCCATTTCTTTATGCAAATTTTCTAAGTCATCGTTGTCAAGTGTGTCGAAAAGTGATTTGCTGAGCGATCCTATCGCGTTTATCAATCCTCGACGGCGTCTTAGATCCTTTCCTTCGAGTGTCTGTATGGTCTGTATTTGCTTGTGGGTGTTCTTCATTATCTGCCTCAATTGATTGAGTTCTCTCATCTCTTTACAGTTCCCGCATCTGGTTCTTAGTGATGATAGCTGGCCTTCTACCTTCTCGTAGTCCTTTCTGAGTTCGTTGGTGTCAAATATCGTGATGATATTCCATGTCTCGTGGTATATTCTAGCCGGTCCCAGCTGTTCTACGTAAATCGTCGAGTCGTTCAGTGACTCGATACGAATCTCGGCTTGTACCAGGGAGAGGCTCGTCAATTGAATCAGGGCTAGTAGCATCTGTAACAGAAAAGTACGGCCGTATGTTATCCGTATGTGCCTTCTGTAATCGTCCATTGACTTCCAAGGTGACGTTGTTGTTCTCCGCGTGGAAGGCCTCAATGCGGTAAGGGCCTTTCCATGTTTTGGCGAGCTTCCCTCTTGCCATATGGTCTTTGATCAGCACTTGATCTCCCTGGCGGTATACCGGGTGTGTACGTACACGCTTGGAATCATGACGTTCTTTACTGCGTCTCTTGCTCTCCTCTAATCTTTCTCTTGCGGCCTGAATCAACTGGTGGTGTCGTTTCCTCCATTTGGTTACCAAGGTTTCATAGGTTGTGCCTGGAGTGGATCTAACTGCTGATGGTACGTTAGCCGTTCGTCCAAACGTCAGTTCGAAAGGTGTCCGTCCGGTAGATTCGTGGACACTAGTGTTGTAGGCGAGTGTGATGGGCTTTACAACTTCGTCCCATTCGAGTTCTGTGTGCTCCGCTGTGGCTGTTTTTAGAAGATCTTGAATCACTGCATGAGCTCGTTCAAGCGATCCGTTGCTCTGTGAGTGCCAAGAGGTTGTCTGGATATGTTGTATCCCGAGATTCTCCTCAAACTCTTGCATTACCTGGCCGATAAAGTTTGCACCTTGATCGGTGAGTATAGCTTTTGGTGTTGAAAATGTGTATACATAGTTTTCGAGTAAACCGTTGACCATGTCTTCTGCTCTGGTCGCGGTGAGGGGAACGAGTATGAGGTATTTCGTGAGCTGATCCTGGATGCTGAGGATATGTCGGTTGTTTCTCCGTGTGACTGGCAGTGGTCCGAATATATCCATAGCGATTTTGTCATTAGGTTGTAGTGGTGTATCTGTAATAATGGCGGAGTGTGCGAATGGCGTACGTTGTGTTTTGTTGCGTTGACACACGTCGCAGGTCGTAATGTATCGCCTTACATCCTCGTCCATTCCTCTCCAATAGTAGTTCATTTTGATTCTTCAAAGTGTCCTTGTTTCCCCAAAGTGTCCACTTGTCGGCGTACCATGATTTTCTGAGATGATTAGTTGCTTTTCTTCTGATGTGAGCCACGAAGACGAGGCCTGCTATATTAATGGGTCTCGGCGGTGTATCCAACTCGCTTTGTTCGAATTCTTTGCAAGGTGAACAGAATCTGGAGCTCGCCTCTGCCGCTCTTCTGTCGTCCTCGTCTTCGTACGGTACTTTTGTACACAGAAATTCATTGAACGAGCCGAGATTCTTGAAAAGCATCTTCTGCTCGAAGATCGAAAACGCGTTGGTCGTGTACGTGCCGAAGCAAGTTAGTCTCAAAAATATGTTTATATAGCCGGACGGTTTCTCGTCGTCGTCGTCGACGAGGCCAAATGTGTTATCTATTTGGTACGATTTAGGCAGATGCTTGTGGTCGTTGCTCGTCATCGTTACGTAGTCGCAAAGACATCCCGACATGGGGATCTTTGTTCTACCGAGAGGGAGTTTCTTCACTTCCTCGGGACACAGCAATATTTCCTTTATCTTGTAAACATCTAATAATATAGGTCTTGTACGTAGTTTCTCTACCAATTCTCCGGGAGCTCTGGTGAATATATATACTTTGCCGGCGTTGAAAAAGACATTACGGAACTTGGCTTCGCGCACCGACTCCTTATTTCTGTCCGGTTTGGTTAGCGTAAAAGACGTTTGAAAGATTCGAAACAATGGCATGTCTGGAAATTGCATATCAACGCCCAGGCTGGACGCATCGATTCCGTGCAGTTTCTCAGGGTATAAACTGACGTGGCTTACGAAAGCTTCCAAGATGTACAATTTTTCATGTTTGTCGGAAACGCAGTGTCGGTTCATTGTGGCAGAATGATTCCTGTTCGATGCTTGGAAAAGACAGGAAAGTGGTTTCGTGAGATAGTCCGGTAGACACTTTAATTTTGATGATGAAATTGATCGTTGCGCAGGCTTGTTTGAGGTCCGCTCCAGAGAACAATTGAATTCGTTTGGAAAATACGAATTTGAAATTGGCGCGTCTTTCTTCGTTCAACGAGATTCAAATGATGCGGTTGACGATGTAAAAAGTTTTTTTAACATTATTATAATAGTATATTTAATACGGACGTTTGATTACATTGTACAAATATCTTAACACATTGCCTTTCTAATGGCTTATTATAGTACATTCTATTACAAAAAATATAATATATTTTTTGCATATGTACTTCTTTTTTAATAATACTTTACTGAGGATATATTGCGAACTACACACACGGCAGTGAATAGATAGAGATAATCTCGTATCGTTCCCATTTACACTTATTTATTATATATTACAATTTACTTGCTATAAATTTTAACCAAAAAACAAAACATAAGAGCAAGATAGTAATGTAAGACTGTAAATATCAGGAACAAATAATAAAGTGATTCTTGAAACAATTGTACTATTACCTTTACACGATTTGTTAGTGTAAAAGTATTAAATTAATTTTTTTTCTAAGTATCTTAGCTTAATCTTATACATATTCCGAAGACATAATTCACTTTTAAATTGCTTACTTAATACGTAAAAATTATTTAAAATATATGATTTTTCTTACTTGATCTTGAGGGTGTAGAACAGAATACATTTTTCATGTTCTCTTTCCAGTTAGTCTGTTGGACGTCGTCCGTCAATAAAAGTCGTTCACTGTAACAAATCTTTTGCTTCACTGGAGTATTGTTACAGCTGCCAGTTATATTCGTTGCACTATTCATACTATAAGTCTGATAACCGGTGTCTTGTACAGAGTTTGAAACACTTTGTTGGTCAGACATGCCTAATTTAGTAAATGTGTAAATATCGTTTCGATCTTTCGAAGGAAGTTCTACGTCCTCAGTCTCAAAGTTCTTTTCGATATAAGTCGAATTTTTCGCGACAATTTTCGTCCCGGGCGAGTTATTAATTTGAGCATGCTCGGAGTTATTGTCGAAATTTAGGAACTTATGAATTTCGTATTCTGCCACTGGTGTCATAACGTTGTCAAAGGACACATCTAAAAGGTCGAGAAAACATAAATATTATGTTCAAATGTATTATATAAAAATATACAAATAAAAGCATGTACAAATTTAATGAAAATAATGTTGTAGGGAATACCTGAAGAATTATCATTTGAGTATTCGTTATCTTCCTCGCTGGATTGATCCACGCTCATTTCTGTGACAAAGTCTAATCGGACAACTGAACGATTTCGAAATTGTATACTTTCGCAAGACATGTTATTTGCTCTTTTATGTATTGGAGATATGTTCGGAGAAGATAAATTATCAAGAACAATTTCAGATGTATCGAAACGATTTTCTGAATCTTGTGATGGCTGGAAGTAAATTTTATTGAAGTCTACCCAAAATTAAGAGATCCATTAATAATAAGAATTTCAAGTTACTTTGAATGGAACTCCATCTGCTAGCATGCCACTTTGTGGATGACTGGAAGACAATATAAGAGATCCATTCAATTTCACAGATGACACAGATTCAGAAAAGTTTTCCTCTTTATCCAAATATTCATCGTGGTTGCAGAATAACTTTCTTCTCAAGGAGTTATTGCTCGAGTTCGAGTCATCACTCTCAAGATTCTGTTCCTGAAAAATAGAAAAAAATCAGCAAAAAATTTATTATATTTAAATCACTCTGATTGCAATCTTTTTGTTTACTTGAGTGAATGTCAAATAAGGTTTTAAAACTTCTTCAACGTGCGATGGTAAATCAGGCGGCAACGATAATAGTGTTTGACTCCATCCTGAGAAAATATAAAATTTAAGCAATCGGAATGCGATGTGCAAAATTTATAGTAATTACCATCTTTCTTCAATTTGGAAGATACTGCATTCATGTTACTAGATGCTCTAGTTGGAGTGTCTGTTTTAATTTTCATTCTACTGTCTTTCTTCTTTACTTCCCATGGGCTTGGAATGATTTTATTCTCCTTAAAAAATCGATCGATAGCTGCTTGAGCTTTTACTTCAGTTTCTTGATCGATACAGTGTACCTGTTGCTCAGGAAATTCTTCTATACTTGCTGGCTGTATCATGGCCAGTTCATCCACGCACCATGCAAAATCTGGAGACTGCTGGGACGAATTTGAAACCTGCGTGAACAATATCGTAAGAAAATATTAATTTAAAAAATAGCATTATCCAACAAATTAAAACTCTATTTTACATTTCGGCAAGTTACAAAATATTTTAAAGGATTACCTTACTAAACACAGTCGGACTAATTATAGATAAATGCAGTCTACTACTTAAATCAGTCTCAAATGGATTTCATGCCATAAACGTTGTTAGTCCTGATGGTGGAGTAATATGACTAGGAAGCACACTGAAACAACTTATATTGTTTTGACATGTTGCGTGCGTTGAAATTGAATCATGCCGTTTCACAGGTGTCTTGTACATTATAGGGCTCTTCATTGCTATGCCGTCATGCTTGTTTTCATTCTTAATCGGTGTTGTCCACTTCAATTTTAATGTAATTATAAAAACTTACGGAAATAATTATGGCAAATAGAGTAGCTATAAACGAAAATTCAAATGTTGATTGAAAATATTATATTTTCGTTTCTTTTCACGATAAATATATTTATTTTTCAAATAACTAAGAAAACAATGCTCTTGATTAAGAAAAACTGTTGTAAATTGTTTGGAATACTTACGTGTTCACTATCGAGAATGTTGTAACGTCTTTTATCTTTTCGTCCTTTCAATCTATAACCGTTACTGCATAAAATAAACTTGTATATTTCATGAACTTTCTTATTGGATCATTAGTTTTATTTTATGCACAACGGTAGAACGCTACATAATGTCATGCCTGTAATTCAGGAATCTGTTTACGAATTTGAATTATTTTAAATCAACGAACTATAATCACGTGACCATGTCATAAATTACACTGAATCACACTCTCAGCGATTTCCACGGAAGACAAACGGGAATCTAGTCTAACAACTAAAGACAACTGATGTCCTAGGGCTCGATGGTGGCGGTCTGCAGTGAGTCCGACAGGTACTTTCCTGTGCGTGAATTAACGTATTTCTGATTAATACAATTTTTACGCAATTAGTACAAATGTCCATACTACTTCTAATAGTAATTTAGTAATTTATAATAGAATCTTTAAATTCTTATTTTCTGTTTCTTTTTCTACGATAGTGGCGGTGCTAGTGGCAGAATCAAGAAACTTTATTCAGTTACTGTACAGCGCCAATTAGTCAGTGGCAAAATGCCCAAACTGTTTGCCAAACAGTAGCGTCACCTGTGGCGAAATTTAAACGCTCTGTTTTGGCTAGCAGTTTCAGCTAATATGACATTCCTTCAATAATTTGAACATTGTGAAAGCAAGCTTTAAGCTCTCAAGTTTGCATTACCAACCTTCCAAAATAACATATATATTCTGGTATTGCTTTAGACGATTTTTGTTTTACCAGTTCAGTTTAATTGACAAGAATATTAAATATCAGTAATTATTAGATTGTATGTAACTTGAGGTATAAAACAATTTTTAACAATTTATCTTTGTCTTTAAATAAAATTTGTCAGTGCTGATTCCCAACTCATTACGTAGAGAGAATTTAGAAACACAAAACCAACTTCGATACTTTCATGTTATAAATGTTTTCACTGCGTAATATTTACTGTTAATAAATCATTTAATGATTGTTAAGCATCGTTTTGTGTTTGGTTGACGATTTAATGCAATTGTGGTAATTAGTAATTTTGTGGAATTGTTAAGAATGTCTTTAACCTACAAAGTTGTGGTATTGTTTGCATAGACAAATATCAGCTGTCACTTTTAACTGCTCTCAAACACATACTTTGTAGTATAATTTACGAGCAGTCTGATGTAAATTTTAAGCAAGTCCAATTCATTTTTATTAGATTGTAAACGTTTGTATCAAAAATACTGTAAAATTTTTATTTTTTTGTATCTTTCATATTAGAAGCATTAATAATCCGACTCTTGCCAAGAGTAAGTACGTCTATTAACATTTACATATTTTTACATATTTTTCATATTCTGGCAGATAATATAACAAAAATGGTGGCTGGTCCTACGGAACATGGAACGCAGGCAGATGTAATATTTGTCATTGAAGGCACAGCTGTAAATGGAGCCTATCTTAATGATCTCAGAACTAATTATGTGGGTCCAACGCTCGAGTATGTTCTAAGTTACATATTTGTATTTTTATGCTTTGTTTCATAAAATAGGGTCCTTTTGCTTATTTCACATTTATTCATCTGCAATTTTTGTATTTTACAGATATTTCAATCAAGGTCCCATCGAAGATAGGGAATATGTGTCCGAGGTAAAATAATAAATGGTTCATTATCTTATTGCAGAATATATAATTACATCTGATAAATATCAATGTAATTTGTATTAAATTTGATGACTATTAATAAGTTGTTTCTATTTCTCTTTAGAATAGTTCAACATTGTATGGTATAGTGATATACCATGCTGCCGACTGTTTGCCAGCACCATGTACAGAAACTTTTGGGCCGTATGCCAATCCTCACAAGTTACAACTTGTTCTTGATAAGTTAGAGTAAGTAATGCAATTTGTTATGTAATAGTTTCTCTGTTTATATGAGGTCTTTTATAATTGAATAGGATGGTTGGTGGGAAAGGTGAGTCGTATGCAAATATTGGAGAAGGTCTTGCTACTGGATTGCAATGCTTCGAGGACTTACAGTTACGACGTGAACCGAATACAGCATCACAGAAACATTGTATTCTGATTTGTAATTCTCCTCCTTATCAGACGGTCATACAAGAGTCGTATAAATTTGCTGGCCATACCATAGAGCAGGTGGCTACTTTGTATCAAGAGGTACACAAATACAAATAATTTCAATATACAAATTGTATCATAGATCTATAGCAATATTTTCTCGTTACAGAGGAACATTAATCTTTCAATATTATCACCAAGAAAAATACCCGCACTGTTTAAAATGTTCGAAAAAGCTGGAGGTGACCTACAGTCGTCGCAAACTAAAAATTATGCTAAAGATCCACGACATTTGGTGCTGCTACGTAATTACAATTTGAAAGAAAGGCCTGTTAGTCCTCCAATTGGCGGTGCTGTTCATAACAATCCGGGCACAGCTGCACAAATTCCGTTGAGCCCATTGCAAAGCAATGACAGTCCAAATACGAATCAAGTTCAACAAAATATTGCTCAGCCAACCCAGTCACAAGGTCCTCCATTCAGAAATCAAACGCCCCAAAATATTGCTCCAGTTCATCAAACGGTGGTACCAATTCCGACTGTTATGAGTACTGGAAGACCACCCTACAATCCTCAAATATCCGCTCCACCAACTTATCACCCACCAGCACAAACAAGAACAGGCCCAAGATGGAGACCTTTTGTGACACCAGGAAACACTGGAGCCGCGAATCCTCAGAGCAGTGCCTTGATAGCACAGTTAAATCAGCCTCCTTCGTTGGGTCTTAATGTAACACCATTTGGTCAAAGAATGGACGGTAATAATGGATTCAAACTTTTAATAAATTTAGTCAGTAGAAAAGTGCTTAGCTGATTTGCAATATAATTAACGTATTTATTTGATGTAGTATTAATTATTATCGCCAGTAATTGTAGACAGTATCACAGCATATAGGATCATTTTATATTATTCGTGTTAAAAATTCGATCTTCTTACTTCTTTTCAGTTCTTCATAGTACTCACATGTTGCATGCACTTTCAGTAGCCAACACCAACGTTATGGCTGCCAATGCGCAACAGCAGCAGCAGCAGCAACAACAACAGCAACAGCAGCAACTTACACAACAGCAGCATCAGCAAGTGAGATTCACGATGCAATTGCAGCAGCAACAACAGCAACAGCAAAATGTGCAACAACAGTCTTCGATGCCTATGTCGGCCCAACAAAATCATGGACAGGGCACGCCGCAACTTACAGTATCATGCGTTAGTCAATCCGTGCCTACTCAAGTTCCACAAACAGTTACTACTTCGCAAACACAGGCATCGGTATCGTCGGTTACTCAGCAGCAGCAAGTGCTACATTCTCAAGCACAGGTAGTTTTTTAAAGAGTATCTTGCATGATTTTTTTTTATTCATTTTAATTGGAGAATCTTTTATAAGTATGTGACTGTTCCAGGGTAATATAAGTAGTGGACCTGTAGCTGGCCCACAGATTTCAGCACCAAGAGAAAGACATACGATATGGCACGGCATGATCGAGTGGGTTGAGAAAGCTAAAGCACCTGCGGATACGCAAAAACAGACCAGACATCTACCTTGTCATGTTTCTGCAAATTCTAAAGACGGCGATCCAGAATTGTAAGTCCCTTCTGGGAATAAATAGCTGTGCTATAAGCATTTTTGTCAGGTTAATATTCTCGATTGGTTTATAGGAAAGCCGACACCTGGCCGCAAAAGCTCCTTATGCAACTGATGCCTAAACATTTGATAGGCAACATTGGTGGATCTTATTTGAAGAATTCTAAGTCCGTTTTGTTCCATCCAGCACAATGCGAGGCACTGGAATCCTTGACTAAAGTTATGAGCTCCGGATTTGTTAGTATCCCATATACATTTTTATAAAATATATTAATTTGATCAGACATCGAAATAGCAGTCAAATTACAGGCAGGTTGTGTTCACTTCACCTTTCCTGCGCCACCATCGACTTGCGACATAAAAGTACTTATTCTCCTGTACACGGCTGAAAAAAGAACATATTTAGGATTTATTCCAAACGATCAGTCAGGTTTTGTGGACCGTCTTCGAAAAGTAATTCAGCAACAGAAAACGTCTCACGCTTCCATGAGACAAGGACAAGTTAGTCTACATTTTGATATGGTCAATTAACAATTTCCAGAAATAGACATGTGTTAATTAAATATCATAGGCTGGTCCTGCACAAGGAAATGCGATAACTGGACCCATGCCAACCACGGGCACATCGCAAGGTGGCATTCTTATGTCTCAAACAAACACTATGGCAATGGGAGGAGGTCAAATAACTCAAAATGTTGTCCCCACTAACGCTGCACAACAAACATTGACATCGTCCGTTGGACCACAAAGCCAAATTAGTATGCAGGTGAATAGCACAATAAAAATGACATTAGTTGGATAAAAAACTGTATGATTAATATATTAGCAGACCGGGCAAATAACTGGACCTCAAGTTGCACAACCTTCTGGCACAATGATAGGCCAACAGAGACCACCGTTCGATGACTTGGAAATAGCTAGGCGTCAGAACCTGTTGAAAATCCAACATTTGAGGCAAACGCTAGAAGCTGCACAGCAACAGGAAGCACAATATAAGTCTCAGTTAGAAGTAAATGTAAATATGAAAAATACTAAAATCATATTAACAAAAAGTATTGAACTCTGATATTATGTACATAAATTTCATTTATAGATTCAACAAAATTTGGAAGTAGCACAACAGCAAGAAATGCAGTATAAACAACAGTTAGAGGTGAAGCGCTTTGATTGTGAAAGATTGTTTCTCTCATTGTATATTTTACTTGCAATTAGAAGGAACTGAACAAAGATTTTGTTATAGGCTCAGCAAGCGCAAAGAGCTCTTAATCCTGTCGGTATGGCCAATCAACAGGCAAACGCGCCAAGATTGATGCGCCCTGGTTCAAATATGGGTCTCAGACATTTATTACAACAAGTATGACAACGTACAATTGATTTAAACCATTAGATAATTAATTTGTTTACATATATTAATTCTTTTCTATAGCCACAACCACCATACAGGCAAGTACTTGGACTACAACAACAAATTGTTGCTGCCAGAGGACAAATGCCAACTAGGCCTATGGCACCTGGTAATTCACAGAATCAACAATTTGAAGATGTTAACAATTATGATTTCCTCGGATAAGCGATTTAGATAGTAAAAATTTTTATAACGAAACGATGTATTTAAGTAAACTATTTGCTATTTTACATAAGTATTATATAAATATGTTTGTTAAGACTGTAAATCATGTATTACTTTTTATGATCAAAGAAATTAACAGAATTACGAATGAATTGAGAGAATTATTAATATGCGATCTAATAAATTAATTCATAAATCTTGACGTAATTTCTACAGAAACAATGATTGTTCGCATGTAACAATTTTTTGTTGATAAACCTAAAAGCACGTGGTAGGAAACAGGAAGGTTATGTGTCATACAGTTGAACGTGGTAACTAAAAGAACCTGTTGCGTGGAATAATTACAAGCATACAAGGTTTTGAGATTGTATATACGTGCAGATGATACTGTAAGTTACTATGTATACTCGTTATATAATAAATAAACTTGTCTTAAATCATTAAAAAAAGATTTGTTTTTGCACTTAGTATACGGTATACATTATGCATTGTATACATATGTACATACATATACATACATATATTTAAATTAAGTCTCAAAGTAAAGTTGCAGATTTTGTTAACAAGAGATGAATTTTTATTCTGTAAATTCACATGTATATTAATCAAGTTTGAAATATGAAAGCCATAAATATATCTCTAATAAAATTTAATTTATTCTTATTAATATTAAGCCTGTATTCATACAACCAATAATTAAGAACAGATGCATCAAAAAGATGCTTACATTCACAGTAAAATGTGAAGACATAACACACATAATCTCAGACAGATAAGAATATCATTGAGCAAGATGTCCATTTGAAATAACATGGGTGTTCTATTTTGCAATTACCACACTGATAAATAAAGATAGCACACTGATTCCATTTAATTCTATACCAGGGGGGTCGATTGTTATGGTCGATCTGCATCACTGTACTGTGTTCTTTCTACACTTTATTTTCTTTTGTGTTTCTTTTATTTGTAATTTTTTGTTCATAGACAATGGGTATCATAAAAGTTTACAAATCATCTGGGTTTACAAATCATCCAGTCAATAATTGGACTGGAGACAGAATTGTGCTACTATGTTGAAACTAAGGAGTCTTTAAGTGATGAAGAATTGAAACTATTAAAATGGATTCTTATTCCTCCATTCGAAAAACATTGCCTAAAGAGTGAGAGTATATTTGATCATAAATCGGATGGTAGCTTAGTTATTGAAATTGGTCCAAGGTAAAGCAAACCATTAGATAAATAATTATTATTAATAGTATAATATAAATAACTAATATCTCATGTTTTTACAGATTGAATTTTTCCACTGCATTCTCCAGCAATGCTGTATCAATTTGTAAGTCTGTCAACCTGCATAAGATAATAAGAATTGAAGCAACTATTAGATACTGCATCAAACATAATGGAAAACTTGATAAAATCTTGGAAGATACTGTATGTATAAAATTCGTCATTTAAAATACAAATGAAGCAGTATTTATAATTTTATATTTTTGTACAGATAGCAGAGACATTAGATGATAAAATGACTCAATGTAGGTACATGCAACCGATAGAAACATTTGATCATGGTTTTAGACCTGATGACTGGTTTGAAGTGGATGTCCTCAAAGGTGGACTAAAAGCATTGGAGGAAGTTAATTCAAAATTAGGTACATATCTAAAATAAAATACAACAACATATTATTCAAGATAAAACTCATTTTATTTTTTATGTAGGTTTGGCATTCAATAACTGGGATTTAGATTTTTATACAGACCTGTTTCTTAATAAATTGAAACGAAATCCGACCAGTGTCGAATGTTTCGATTTAGCGCAATCTAATAGCGAGCATAGTCGTCATTGGTTTTTTAAAGGATACGTAGTTATTGACAATGAAGAGATGAAGAAATCATTACTTGATATGATTATAGAGACACAAAAACACTCGAATCCGAATAACACAATTAAGTTTAGTGACAACAGTAGACATTAAGACCTACTTTGACTAACAAATGTAGCTTTTTCCACTTAGAAAATGTTACTCAAGATCTCATATTTACCGCTGAAACTCACAACTTTCCAACTGGTGTTGCTCCATTTAGGTAAGTAATACTGACTAATTTCTTATTTGTAATTACACTAAATTGTAATTTGCAGTGGTGCTACAACTGGAACTGGAGGCAGACTCAGAGATAGTCAAGGCATTGGCAGAGGAGGATATTGTTGCGTCCAGAGACAAGGGCCATAAAAAGGTCCCACCATTGGGGAAACCCTCTCAGACCCCAACAAGGGTCAAGGCAGACACCCCCCTCCAAGGGGTGATTCGTGCCTTGACCAATAATAAACAATCTTCCAATGCTCTTCCAGCGTTGGAAGAGCATTCTTCCACCAGCGCTCGCAGAGAGTACAACACAAAAAATAAAGTTCTCTAAGACTACTAGAGATCCTTCCACGTTATTAATTTGCCGTAGGAAGCGCGAATCGAGCGTACAATAGTTCGGTCGCGCATGTACGTTAGGCGACTAACCGAACGTACGGACAAAACAGATATTATATTGCTGGAACTGCTAGTTATTCTGTTGGAAATTTACATATCCCAGGTTCGTTTTATCTTTTTTTTTTAAATTTGTGGATGCCGAAAAATGATTATTGTTCTTACCAACCATTTTATTTATTTGGCAGGGTACGACTTGCCATGGGAAGAGAAAGATGTTCCATACCCTAGCAACATGGCTAGTCCATTAGAGATTATAGTTCAAGCTAGTAACGGTGCATCCGATTACGGCAACAAATTTGGAGAACCACTAATAACAGGATTTGCTCGTTCTTTTGGAATGATAGATAATATTGGGGAACGTCGTGAATGGATTAAACCCATAATGTTTAGCGGAGGCTTGGGTACAATGGACACTGATATGTCACAGAAAGTTGCATCAGCAAAAGGTCTGGGTTAAAGATAAGCGAATGCAATGCATAACAATTGAAGATTAATTATTTTAGGTATGGAAGTAATAAAAATTGGTGGTCCTGTATACAGAATCGGCGTGGGGGTGGCTCAGCCAGTTCCATCGAAGTATTTTGATTACGATCATTCATTAACATCATTCTTTCTGTGTTCAACTAAATAATTCAGAGTTATTAGGTACAAGGCGATAATAAATCAGAACTCGATTTTGGAGCAGTCCAAAGGGGTGATCCGGAAATGGAGCAGAAACTGAACAGAGTGGTTCGTGCATGTACAGAAATGGGACAAAAGAATCCAATACTCAGTATACATGATCAAGGAGCGGGAGGGAATGGTGAGTATTATTTTCATATAATTATATCATAATTATAAGACAATTAAATCATTGTATGTTTCAAATACTATTAGGCAACGTTCTAAAGGAATTGGTAGAACCTGCTGGCGCTGTTATCTTCACCAAGAAATTTGAGCTAGGTGATCCAAGCATCAGTACTTTGGAATTATGGGGTGCTGAGTATCAAGAGAATGATGCAATTCTATGTAAACCTGAAGATGCTGGCTTACTCAAGGAAACAGGAGCTAGAGAGAAATGTCCTATCAACTTCGTAGGAACTGTTACCGGAAATGGAAAGGCCATTCTTTCTGAAGAAATCGATTGTAACGTATCAAAGTATCTAAATGAAAATTATAAGGATGAGAAGAGACATCCGGTGGATTTAGATTTAGAATTGGTACTCGAGAAAATGCCGCGTAAGGTAAACGTGCAGAAATATCAAAGAACATATTAATTTGTGATAAAGTTGAAACTAAACATAATTTTTTGGTTTCGCAGACGTTCAACTTTCAGAGGCGAAACATACAACTACCTTCTTTGTCACTTCCAACAGATTTGACCGTACAATCTGCTTTGGAAAGAGTCTTGCGTTTGCCTTCAGTTGGCAGCAAACGATATTTAACTAATAAGGTTGACCGTTGTGTAACTGGATTGATAGCGCAGCAACAATGCGTTGGTCCTCTGCATACTCCTCTTGCCGATGTTGCTGTAACTGCAATTTCTTACTTCTCAACAGTAAACGGAGAAATAATTTGTTAATAAATAGTATCATTAGCAATATATTTTTTCATGCAAATCTTCGTAGGTTGGCATAGCTACATCTATTGGAGAACAGCCAATAAAGGGTCTAGTAAATGCAGCAGCTGGAGCTCGCATGACCGTGGCAGAGGCCTTAAGCAATTTAGTATTCGCGCGAATCTCAGATTTAAAGGTATTAGGTGTATCAACGTAAATTGAACTTTTTTGTTTACTAAAGTTTACACACTATAGGATGTTAAATGCAGCGGTAATTGGATGTGGGCTGCCAAATTACCAGGAGAGGGTGCTGCACTATACGATGCGTGTTCTGCTATGTGTTCATTGATGAACGAACTTGGCATTGCAATCGACGGAGGTAAAGATTCTCTTAGCATGGCTGCTCGAATTGGTAAAGATGTTGTTAAAGCGCCAGGGACACTTGTAGTTTCTTGTTATGCGCCTTGTCCGGATATCCGACATGTAAGTAAGAGTTAAAACATCTTTATCTAGGTTTTTATATTCAACTAACAGTTTCATATTGCAGGTGGTAACGCCAGACTTTAAAGCACCTGCGACAGGGAAGAATGGCAGCTTGTTATTCGTCGACTTGTCTAATGGACAAAGTCGAATCGGCGGTACGGCTTTAGCTCAGGTGTATAAATCACTTGGTAACTATGTTCCAGATATGAGACATGCCGATTTATTGAAAAATGCTTTCAAAGCGACGCAACAGTTGATTGCAGGTGAATTATAATGTTTTAATATTTCTTTCATTATATTGAGAAGATATAAAAAAATACTTTTTTTCTATTTACAGAGAAAAAAATATTGGCAGGACACGATGTTAGCGATGGGGGACTTATCACGTGTCTTTTAGAAATGTGTTTTGCTGGTATGTCTGGAATGGACGTTAATATTTCCCACAAATCTGGAACACCTATAGAAGTTTTATTCGCCGAAGAAGTGGGCTGGATATTGGAAGTTGATGAAGAAAATTACCAACACGTGTTAAATGTGTTCAAACAATTTAATGCTCCTATATATTCAATTGGACGATCTGAAAAGTTTGGGATGACTTCGAAAGTATTTACTCTAAATTTTATGCGAAATCTTTAATATGAGCATTTATAATTACTTTCACATTATGTTCTTAGATAAATGTCAAAGTTCAAAATCGGACTGTCTTGGATTCGACAGTGTTATCCTTGATGTCTCTATGGGAAGAAACTAGCTACCAATTAGAACGTCGTCAAACAAATGTGGAATGTGCATTACAAGAGTTTGATGGACACAAAGATAGAGCTGCGCCAGTTTACAAGTTGTCCTTTAACCCTGATGTAAAACCTGTTAGGATTCATAAAACTTTAACTTGTTCGTAAAATTGTTATCTAGTATTTGCTTACGTCACAGCAAATTTTATAGTTTCTATCGATTCTACAGCAAAGATCACCGTAGCCGTGATAAGAGAAGAAGGCATAAACGGCGATAGGGAAATGGCGGCAGCCTTGGTGCAAGCCGGCTTTGAGGTTTATGATGTGGCAATGCAAGATTTATTAGACAACAAAGTAACATTTGACAGGTTCAAAGGTGTCATCTTTCCTGGTGGCTTCAGTTATGCCGGTACATTGTTCATTTATTGTAGAGGGAAATTATTACTGCTACTGCATTAAGTATAATTGGTTTAAACTTATCTATAATTTCAGATGTCTTGGGCTCAGCCAAGGGATGGGCAGCAAGTCTCCTCTTCCATCCGTCTTTACAGAAGCAATTGGAAGCATTTATCTCTCGTAAAGACACGTTCAGTTTAGGAGTTTGTAACGGATGTCAATTAATGTCCCTGTTGGGATGGATAGGAAACGAAACCGGTATGTTCTGTTGAGTAATAAAATGTATCCAGCATAAGGAATTTGTGCTTGCGAAATTCATGAATTTCATTAACACGCTTGATCATATCCTCCTTCTAACGCAGGTAATGTTGAAGAACCAGAGGTTTTCTTAGATCATAATCTATCCGAGAGGTTTGAGTGTCGGTGGAGTACGGTCAGAATTGATAAGTCACCATCCATAATGCTGAATGGAATGGAAAATAGCGTATTAGGCGTGTGGGTTGCACATGGCGAGGGAAGATTTACTTTCAGAAACGATGATACGTTGAAGAAGCTTCAAAACAATAATTGCTTGGCCATCAGGTATACTGATGATTACGGCAACCAAACCGAACAATATCCTCTTAATCCTAATGGTAGTATAGGTGAGAATTCGTGTATTTATGTGTAAATATCAATGCGGATGATAGGGAATCAGTGTTTGAATCTGACGAAATTATGTATCAAATATTTTGTATTACCTTAGGTGGTATTGCTGGTATCTGTTCCGCGGATGGACGGCATCTCGCGATGATGTCACATCCTGAACGATGTACGCAAATGTGGCAGTGGCCTTGGAAACCCGCAGATTGGGTGAAATACGAGATTTCGCCATGGCAACGTATTTTTGATAACGCGTACGCCTGGTGTTTGTCTAAACAATGATTCAATACATTCCACACGATAACAGCCTATTAGTGTACATAACAAGATTGCCTATGTTCTGAATGAATTAACTTTTCATAGATTATAAAATTCTTTATTTTCTACTTTCTTAACAAAGTATGGTAACATTGTGTAGTCAAGTACAATAAAAATGGTAAATTACAATTAGAAATTTCTTAATTGTTCAATTCGTGTCACTTAAACGAATTCTGTCTGACTTTAAAGAGTTGATTCGAAGGCGAGAATTGTTGAAATTGATTCGTATCAAAAACGTCTTCTAAATGCAAGTCGCACCGCAATATCACAACACCGGATGAATTCACTTTGACTTTTATTTTCGTTTGAGGCGTCAGAACGCCGTAATTTACATCTTCGTATAAATCCTGGAAACAGAATTATTTTGGCAGTTTTTATTTTAATCTAATTAAATCTTAGAATCGTGATTGTTCCGTAAACGCATACCTCCACATTGTATCCTCCAGGATACTGGAGCCCAAGCTCCTTTAGTGTAACAGATACATCGGACGGTGTGCCGTCCGTTCTCCTATTTACAAACGCTATGACGTAAGAGTAGTAATTCTGGTAGGTGGGAGTTATCGGCCTCGCCCAGATTTCAATGCCTTTATGCTAAACAGTAGAGTAGAACTCTTACTAACGTATTCCAAAACCCACACTATTTCCCCGCTACTGTTCAATTTTCATGCACATACTACATTATTACTAATATTTAATTAACTAACTTTGTAGATACGTCGACCCTGAATGCCCAGTGGATCCTGATCCACAGCAATAATTTTCCTATTCTGTAAAATAGCTTTGTACTCGGGCCTGATAGTTCGTAAATCAACGGACATTAATAGAGGCGCCGCCAGAATGGCCCACAAGGCCATTTGTGTTTTGCTTTGCTCGTAACTTAGACCAAAGTTACCAATTATCAGCATGTCGGGATCGTTTCAGTGACCGGGTCCCGCATTTGGTACAATCGCATCTTGATTGTTTCCATAATAATCTATAATGGTTTCTAGGCTGTTCCAGGAATCTTGAATGTCGTCAAAATTCCTCCAAAGATTACAATGTTGCGTTATGGCAGTAAAGTTTGGCTGAAATTTATATACTCTCAAAGACTGTTCTAATGTAATATTCTACAGATGGTATTATAAAGACCGACCTGCATTCCAGCATAAATTTGATAGACTGGCCAACTACAAGAATAGACCATAGACCGACCTGTTTGATTTAAATAAAACCCAAACTCAGGATAGCCTAAAATATTTGATAAAATTATTTGATAAAGTCAGTTAAGTAGAATTTGTTTCTAATTGACTATATGTATAATAATTTAAGCTGTACCTCTGTCCATTTCAGATGGATGGGAATAACAACCATCTAGTTTCACATAATCAACATCCCAAGATGCAAAAGTGAGTGCATCTATTTCTAAGTATCCTAATATACCAGGGTAACCAGCACATGTATAGTTACCAAAGTCTTCATAAATCCCGAATTTAAGACCCTTTGAATGAATCTACAAAGCCAAAATAGAGAATTGTGAGTCTAGGAAATCAATATCCTATGTTGAAGGTAATTATAGGAACATACATTGCAAGACTTTTCATCCCATGTTTAAATCTTTGTCTATCTGGTACAAGTTGACCATCAACATCTCTGTCTTTTTCCAACCAACAGTCATCAACATTAACATACTCATATCCAACAGCAGCATAGCCCTCTGCTTCAATAATGTCTGCCATTGTGCGAAAGAGCCGATCACTTACGAAACAACTATGTCACAGCTCTAAATAATTTTATTAAGTGTCATTGTTGATGTCATGCATCCTTGATTTGAATCAAATGCTAGTCAGTTCTATTCTAAGCAACATCTTATGAAAGAACAACATTTAAATTTTTCTTAGAATGTATTTTTCCACATTCATCAATGTAATCACAACATAAAAGATCCTTGTGTTTCATAGATTCTTCTAAAAATATTTTTGATTTGATTAATTATCCCTTTACTTAAAAAACAATAACTGACAAAACTTTCATATACTTTTTACATTGTCCTTTATATAGGTCATTCTGAGAATGAAATTGAATTTTGCATTTCATGATAATCATCTACCAACTGGAGTTGGTAGTAATAGATTTAGAGATATGTAACAGAGATGCTAATGAAGTTTCACTTTATCATACAGAATCATGCTGTACTATCAAGCATTCGTAAGTTCTAAAAATCTATAATAACACTATAATTTCGACGAAAGATTACCAAATAAACTAGCTTTGAATCAATATTGTAGAAAGCTGAAGAAAGTGAGAAGATAAATTTGAAAATTAACACTCTCACCTGATACAGTTATCAGGATCATTTTTGCAATCTGTGTTGCACCTAAATCGTTCCCAGGCAAGCCAGCCCATGGGCGGCGTTCTCACAAGACCATTATCAAGAGCCAATGTCAAATCTGCCACTGACACAAGCAAACACCATATCCGTTTCGTTTTACTAATTCCTTTCACTGCACACGTACACTGAACCGACTGTTGTTGTACTACGACACTGGTATCATAATTTTGTTAAACGATAATTCTAACAAAAGTGTGTATGACTCTGTCGGAGTCAGGCAGAGATCTGGTCATTAGGAGCAGAGCAAAATTGCCATCCACATCCTGCACGGCTCTTGGCAGACTGATCTGATATAAGACCTCCAAGCCAAGAGTACTTTCACCCAATGCCCCATTTCATTTTTACACACAATCGCTGTCGTTGCTGGTGTGAGCATTGATTTCCTTTTGTACAGAGAACGAGCCTGCACACCAAGGCGCTGATTGCCCGTGTAACTATTACGGTACAATTACGCCTACGAAAGACAATCGCGAGCACATTTTATCCGCGAATATCGTCTTTGTCTCTTCGGCTACGAAATATTCGTACACCGCGATACGTGTAAGATTACCCTCGAATAATACACACTCGGTGGAGAATTACATTGCTCTCTGCGAATTATCTTGTGCTCTGTTTATCTAGCAGTTATTTCAAATATGCCACGTAAATGGTTGAACAGAACAGCGTTACATATGTATGTGCAATTTGACTAATTTGCCACAGCTGGCAACACGAAGAATAGTGTGATACGTACTCGGTGAATTATCCTGTGTTCCCGTCTTATCGAGCGGTTATTTCAAATATGCCATACAAATGTTTGAACAGAAGAACAATGCACAATTTGCACTTTCTGGCGTAAATGGCAACGCGAAGAAGAGAGATCAGTTACCGCGTAATGCTCCGTGATCCACTAAACGGATCATTAATTTTCGACGCGTTCGCTGATCGTTAATTTTCAAATTACGATCATTCGTGTATAATTGGAAGTGTTTACAAACAAGCCGTGAACGAGGAGACAGACACACGATAAATTTGACATTCCTGAGACGGAAATGCGATCGACCACGTCGCCACAGTCGTCCGGAAAGCGACTTTTTCTGGCCAAAATTATAAAACACCTTCGTGTACCGACTTTTCTCTGCGACGAAAGTATAATCAACAAAGAAAACAATTACAAAAAGATATGCAGAAGTGTATACGTACAATATAAAAGATGTTAAAAATCATGTATACAGGTATAACATATAATTACAATGCAATCACTTGCTAAGCTTAAATTGTTACAAACTTTTCACTTTCTATGCACACTCTATACGCTTCTGTAGATTCATTGACGGACACAATTGTTCAAGGTCACGGGAGATCTTACAATTCGTTTGCAAATGATACGATCTCGCTTGATAACGTTATTTTATGTAAATATTGTTCTGCAAAACAATCCTCGCCGCTTTCCGTATTGACATCATGTAAAAATTAGAATCTGCAGACAACTTTCATTTAAATGATTCCATTAAACTGTTATCTGGGGGAAAGATCAATGAAATGTAAGAAATTAAGAGTATCTCGAGCAAAGCGCTTGATTCTTGATCAACACCGGTTTTACAGCGTTGCTCTTTCCATACTTTCATTTCGATTACCTAACTGAAAGGAAAAATCGATCGGGAATAGATTCCGATATCTCTTTATCGACTGACAATACCGTCTGTCGCTGAAACACATGTATGTATTTGCGATTTAATACGCGGAGAAATTGTTTTACTCTGTGAAAAGACAAAGAGCTACAATGCCTTTCGTTCATTCGATAATTTCTATACAATTCGACGTAGCGTTAATTATAACAGCCACGAATTGAATCGGGTTTGACTTTCGATTTCACGATTTCATAAGCTCTACCAGTTGCAACGTTTATCTCGATTACATTTTCACCCAACAATTTAGTAGACTTGTTACAGTATCAAACGTGATCATTATTCAAGAAAAATTGTACTCTTCGTAGAAAGTGGGAAAGTATTCTGTCCTTCGTTAAAATTGTTCAAGAATGTACGCGTTCTCGAATTACATACACGGTATCAACACAAGATGTTTCTCGTGTTCTTTTTTTAGTATACTGTGACTTTAAATAAATAAATATTCAAAACTACTAAGAAAAAAAAAGAAATAATTTTTAAAACAACATTACTCACTTTTATACGGCCGATTCAAATCTGTCAAATGACGAAACTTTGAAAACTCGGTGACATTCAAATTAAAAAAACGTTCTCGGACATTTGACGAACTTCGAATATGCTTCAAGTTGTGAACAATTTGTAAACTAAACAGAAATGCGCCGATACTAAATGAGAACGATGGTTTTTATGATTTTCGAGTGATATATGCGTTGCTTTTAACGAATCACGGCAAGATCACTGCGTTATACGAAACGAGACTGGTCACGATCTCTGTTGCACCCTCTGTTTATATGCATTTGTTAAAATCTGCGCGCCAGACCATTTTAGTTTGAATACAACCGATAAGTCTTATCGGTCACATTTGAACGTTTGATTGGCATTGCTATTATCGATCGAATCATTTTCTTCAGATTGTCGCACAGTCTCCGCTATTTGTAAAGAACATGCATAACCTTTGATAAATTCACAATTTTTGTGCAAGACCATTATCCATCATTTGAATAAATATAGATAGCGAATGTATCTTTAACTTTCTACAGGTATAGTAAATATTTTCTATAGTCTAAAACCGCAAGAAGTTGTCGTCTTTAAATTATTTGTTTAACCTTATATTAACCTTCGATATATTCACAATTTTTGTGCAAGACATTATCCATCATTTGAATAAATATAGACAGCGAATGTATCTTGAACTTTCTACAGATATAGTAAATATTTTCTATAGTCTAAAACCGCAAGAAGTTAACGTCTTTGAATTATTTGTTTAGAGCCAGTAGACTGTATAGAATATTACTTCGTAATTATTAAATATACAATATTACAATTTTCGTTACATATTCAAAAACGTCACGAGTCCATGAAATATTGGAACAAACAAAGGTTGAACGAACCCTTCGGTATCGTACAGTCTCTTCGAGATAACATATTTTTCTATTGTTTCTATCCTTTTTACCGTCTTTATTTACAACGCAATCAGTGAACATGATATTGAATCTTTTATCATGAATTGTTTACAAAAGCACATGACTTTGTCATTAAAACTGAAGTACATAGATCTGAATCTATTTTAATTAATTCAGACTAATAATAACAATCTTCATCAATAAAGCGATCAAAATTGTTTTCCTCAAATACCGAGATCTCGTTAAATTGTTATCATTTCTTCAGATGGATTAAATCGTAAAAATTAGTACTTATATAAATAAATGTGATCCTATACGTATCGTTGTACAACAATGCAAGATATCGAAATACAAAAGCCGATACTTAATTTAATATTATTTATGAGACATTTAGTCGGTGACCCATTTAGCCAGATAAATATTCGAAAAGTGTACGAACGTTCCGAGCGGCACGTTCGAACCAGTCTAAGCTCGCAGTTTGTTTATTATTTCCAGACGTCGTCGAATCGACTAGGAACGTTGGGGCCACCCCGTATTGGTCCTCCCCCAATCAGTCGAATTTTGATCATGCTGGGGATGGTTGACGGTGGCGCCGCGACGTGACGTATCACCGTAGTCATTCGTCCCCTGTCTCGCTCGGGTCGCACCTTTCTCCGTTAACCTCTTCCTCGTTCTGGCTGGTTCGTTCGCTGCCGAACCCCCAACAATCCCGCAGCCACCGTCGTCAGCGGGGCTGTCGGAGGAGGGACAGTCTGATTTACCCGTCGAAGGGAGCTCGTGCACCGTCACCCGGTGACCTAACCGCAGAGAGACAAACGAGAAAAGAAAACCTAAAACAGACCGAGAGAAAAGCGATTGGCTCCTCGCGTGGTGCCAAATTCAGGCGGCGGCGGTCTCGTTGCGATTACATCCACCTGGAGAGTCCTCCCGGCCCCTCTCCCCCCTCCAACCCGCCGCGGCCTGTCATGTGAGTAAACCGTCGCGCGTTTTCGGACGTGTTATGGCGTGGAAGTGCTGGCGAAACATCGCAGTGCCGTCGTTCTCGTCCCACGTAACCAGGATATACCAGCAGCCGATCGACGACCAGCTGTTGTGAGCCTCCTCCGCGGCTGGAAACATAAAGATACCACCCCAGGTCATGACCCAGGTAAGCGGACATCGGCGACTAACTCCATTCCATTCACCGCGAATCGCGAAGATCCTCGGTCCTCCGACGTCCTCCCGTTTATATAGGTGTTGTTGCGCCTCGTTTCGTCACAGCGACAGCTTTCTCTCGGTCGGTGCATCGGTGTCAAAGGATTCGACACGTTTCCCCTGTTCGCGAACCCGATGCATCGGGCCGACGTAGTAGCCTCGACTTGATTTTTCGCGGATTTTGCACGACAGCGCCGACGGTCCTCCTTTACAGGAGTCCGTACTCTCCGTAATCTTTCACCGACGTCGCGTTTTCGCGACGTTTTCTCGAGAGTAGTTCTCCAACGGTAGTCGCGTTAGATCCTGCTAGGGTGCATCTGCAATCTGTTGGTGCATCAAGCACACCGCGAAATCCGTTCGCGAGATCAATGACTCTGAACAGTAGCGGTATTTTCTGACGGTGGAATTCGAGGAGCATCGAGGATGCCTGGGACTCGGGTTTCCGTCTCTCGTCTCTCGTAGATCCGTTTCCGTTCGAAATCCGCTGGATTTCAGCGCCATTGACGGGGAACAAACTCTCGGACGGTTCGCATGAATGGGTAATGGCGGCAGTCCGAGACAATAATTTTAGATAGTGACACGCATATAGCGCTGCGATCGTTCCCATTGATCTGTGTTGTGTAGCGTCCGCGTTCTATACTTTTTCGCCGAGTTTTTTCTTTTTCGAATGTCCGACATCGATTTTCGTCGCGTCCGTGGCATTTCGAATTCGCGATGCCCGAATCTGTCCGCGTCCGTTTGTTTCGCGTCGTTGTCACTTGTCGTCGTCGTCGTCGAGTGTACAGGTTGTACTTCACGGATTCGTACGTAATTACGATACGCAGCGGCGATACGATACGCGGCAACAAATGGGTACAAACGCGGGTTTCGATCGGCGCCACGGGAGATCCTGCTCGGTGTCATCGAAGTCGCGTTGCCGAGAGGGTGAGAAATTTATTTTCTTAGGCTAGAGATGGTATCGCGGGTTGTGTGCCGGGCCGGTAATAATAGAGTTCGGACAGCGGTAATTGCAGCATCGAATGCGTGCGTACGAAGTTGAAGTTTACTCGGAACCACGGGGCTGCGCCACCTTGAATTACTTTTTCATTGCGGCGCCCTTCGCGCGGCTCTCTATGTATACGTACATCGCAAGTATGACGTACGCTTTTAAACGTGAATACGTAATTCCTGTCTGCTACGCGGGCTGCGTGCATTATTCAGGCCGAAATGAAGCGAAATTAGTCGGGCCGTATGGTCGCGAAAGGTGCGGAGACGTTTCGGGACACGGTCGGATGCCATCAGGGCATGGAACACCATGTAATATCGCGGCACTGCCCCCTCCATTCGTCGCCAACGTCACTGCTGACGCCCTTTTGCACCCCCGCGTCCGAGTATTTCAATCGTCCGTAGCGTTCGCGTGGTCGTGTTCCCTTCCGACCGCCCACCCGGCCCTGTCCTCCACCTCATGACCCTTCTTCATTCCTGTTTCCTCCGTCATCGGATTACCAACGTTTTCATCCCCCATCCCCTCGACGGCGGCAACCCTCTCTCTGTGTTCCCTGGATTCGAGCAGCACGCGTTTCAGTTCTCTCTCTCCCTTTCTCTCTCTCTCGCTCTCTCGATCTCTCTTTCCCTCTGTGATCCTATTTTTAGCGCGCATCCGCGACTGAATAAATGGCTGCGTAATCACCATGTTCCTCGCGCACGAGGATTCGAGCCACGACCAACCTCCCCTGATAAGAAATTCAAACCAGGAATAGACGCCTGGCTACGCCGGAAGACGCCCGGCGTCGGGGCGGAAACTGGCAGACCGTGGCTCTCGTGACCGGGACTCGGAGTTTCTTCTTAGGGGTTGTAGAACCGACGATGCAGCAATCGGTAGGGGGAGAGCCTCTCTTGATCGCTTCACGATCTTTTCGAAATCGATTCATTTCTGAACAGTCTTTGATATTTTATCTATATTTAGAACTTCTTCGTTCTTTTATAAATTCCTACCAGGGGAAGAAAATTTATATTTATCGAAGGGTGGAATTCTATTTCGATTTGAAAGCAGCGAATAACATTCGTATTTAGCGAATTGTGCACCGAATCTGACGCGATATTACGGTGGAAGGGGCTATAAAGCAACCCCCAATTTCTTGGGCGGCCTTCTTTCCGATTCGTCCCTGTTTGAAATGAATTGTAAAATCGAATCGCTGCTCGAACGTACGATACTTCGCACTAGTCTTTCGCACTCGTTGGTCGATCCGGTCGGTCCGAATTCGAGAAGCTTTTAAAGCTTCCGGTCTGAGGCTCGGATGATGTTAAAGCGATCCGAGGGATTTCAATCTCAAGGTTCCTAAAGAGTTTCAAGGATCCCGATCATCTCGCGGCTCTAGAGAGTTTCCGAAAGTTCAAATGGCCCCAAGGTCTCACGTGTCCCACGAGTTCAAATGGTCCCTGTCCCCCGGAGGGTCTTAAACATGATCTCGTGTCTATCAAAAGCCGGCGCTCAAGGTTCCCAGGGTGCCTCGTGTCTTCGAGATTACACGGAACGCGCGCGACCCGACGTCGATTCACCCCCGATCTTTCGAACGCGTTGTAACGCTGGCAAACTTTCTGATTTATTTTTATCGCGAAGAATCGATCACCCGGCAACGTCTATTTCTGGCTGTTGTTACACTCGCATTTGTCGCTAGTGAACAAACTTTTCTTCCCCGTCGACTTCCCGGTCGCTAATTTTTTCATTCACGATTACTATACAGAGAGATCGCGAAGATCACGGTTATGTGTTAATTTATTCGATATATCTGTTATTTCACGCGGCAAATATTACGATAACATCGAAGCGAAAAATCAGAAGAGCTGTCTTTTTTTCAATTGTTACTCTTATAGTGTAATAGAAAACAGCTGCTTTTGGTGCTCCGTAAATCTAGCATTAAAGAGTAGTTTCGCATTCTCTTCAACTGACAATTCTCATCAAAAAGAGAAATACATTTTTATTTATCTTCCATCGTTCATTGATTCGGAGAATCTTCATTTCGCGTGAAGATCCACGGTTTGGTGTTCCGCTGATTGGCTCGTTGGTCATTTTTCGTTAATAACTCGTAAACGAAGCCGCGGATTGCATTTCCGCAAAGGAAAAAGTTACTTCAAATAACCTCAGAAAGTCCTCGTTTCCCGGAACTAGCATCATTTTGAGGCATCCCGTAGAAAATGCCGCGGAATTTTCGCGATATCGTCGACCATGGTCGTCGGGGAATCGATTGTCTCCGATAAGATTCGATTAGCAATCGGAGCACCGTGTTCCGAACGGGAAGGAAGGTTTGCGACCGGCCCACTGTAGAGCCCGAAGCCCGATTAGAAAGGAAACGCGGATCCTTTCTTCGGAATTGTCCGGCGTGGCAGCGATGAAAATCTGATTGCGAGGACGGACTTCGCGTTTTACGATGTATCCAGTGGCGCAGCGTCAACCGCTTCCGTCTCCCGGATACTTTCTATTATATTACTTTGTCGTGTAGCCTCTCCTCGGATGCTACCGCCGTCAGGGATTTCCCTTTCGCGGCGTTCGGTTAACGTTAACCGGTCATTTGGCGTCGACCGCGGTCGCCTAACTTCATCAGCGCGGTCGACGAACCTCCAATTCCCATGGACCGAGCAGTTTCCGTTAATTCCATCGATTGCCCTGTAATTGAATCGTTCCTCCGACCGTGCGAAATCTCCTCCCGATTATTTCCAGACACACCGCCGCGGTTTTCTATGATACTTGGAAGTACGTACTCCTCGGCAACCCCTTTCACCGCTGGCAAAAATTAGAAAGTACGGTGGAGGGAAGTGTCTACGTATTCTTCTTTTATTTTTATTTATTTTTTTTCATTATTCTTATGGCCTTGTATCGTGTTCGCGTTACGTTCGCGTTATATACAATAAGGATCAACGCGGATGAAATGTTTCGTGAACGTTTCGTTAATTAAACAATCCGTTGATTTTTCTTAATAATTTGCCAATTCGCTGCGGCGTAAATTATTCGATTATTAAATTTACGTGCAGCGTAAAAATAGAAAACAGGTGCAACGAATTTAAGTTCTGAAACGATTCTCGGTAAAGGTGTCCGTTTTCCCTGCGTCGGATCGCCGGAGAAAAATCGAAAAATCGAAAATTACATACCGCGAAAGTAGAGTCTTCGAGTCTCAAAACGAGTCCAGTTCGGTCGTCCTGCGACCGCTGTTCGCGGAACCATGACATTTCAAAAGTGCCTCGAATTTTTTTCAATACATCGTCGCGACTGCACTCGCGACCATGTTCTGAGTTATGGTCCTATTTGCGGCGCGATCATGCAAATTTCGGGGACCCGTTTTTTCTGCGATCGTTTCGCAGAATGTTAAGACCGTCGAGGATCGGAGAGAAAGAGAGAGAGAGAGAGAGAGGGAGAGAGAGACGAAGCGAAAAGTCGCGACGACCGGGTGACTTTCTAGGAAACTGGGCCCGCCGCTGCGCAGTGTCCTTCGGGCCCGCGTTTTTCGCGATTCTCCCGTCATTTGATAGACGAAGCCATTCGCCTTGAGATCTTGTCCCGCAGACCGCGCGTTTGTTTTTCGTCGTCTCGTCGGAACGACCATAAAACACGGCAGTCGTCGAAAAATCCTCCTTTCTAACGATTTCTCGTTGCTAATTGACAGAATCCGCGCGGCAAGATGATGTATATTTGCTTAAAACAGCGCAATATTTATTCCGATGGCGGATAAAAGATGAAGGCTTGACGAATGCAATTTTACTCGAATTAGAATTTATTCGTAGAGAAGAATTCATACGGAAAATAATGAATTCGAATCAAAATGATAGAGAAAGAATGTAGAATGTTTTTTCATAGTTTATCGACTCATTTCTTCCATATATTACTTTTCCGAATGGTTCGAATAAAAAACCGATCGAATGAAGAATCGTTCGACTAACAAATCATTGGAATAAATAATTGTTCGAATATAAAAATGTATCGAATAAAGAATCGTTCGAACGAACAATGGATTGTTCGATTGCACTGCGTCGTAGTTCGATGAACTCTCTAATCAACGGACTACGATCGTTTCCGATTGTTTTCGTCGCGTGAACAAAACAGCGAAGAAGAATTTCCGGTGTTCCGCGACAAGTCTTTCGCGGAGGCTTACGGCGGTTTTCTTAATTTAGCAACGGCATTCTTCGTGCAGCAAGTTTCTTGTCGAGTGCCACTTTCTTCGATTAGTTCGCGAAAAACATCCTGTCTGGAGATTAGACCGAGGAAGTCGAGGAACCGACCGGGCTTATCGCCGAACCCCAAGGAAGTTTATGCTAATCGGAGATAAATCCTGTCTGGCCGGTGATCCGGATCTCTTCTATTTTGAAAGCAATTCTTGCAGAAACTTTGACGAACTCTGTCGAACCCCGGACCGCCGATTATTGTGCGATCGCGATGGTAACAGGCAGCAGAAACGCGAAACATGTGTATTATACGGTATATTGTAGTATTAAAAATATTGTTACGTTGTTCGCGAACTTGTTGTTGAGTTCGAATCGATCGAAGTCGATTTGACATAGGAATAAACAAGAGATCATTATAGAACATTTTTGATTTTGCACAGAGATGGACGTGGACGCGCTGTCCGAAATTAGGCTCGACAAATGTGTTCATCGAAACAGCCGTTAAACAATTTCCATTTCACCGCGTCGCTTTTATTCGGTCGATGAAATCAACGTTAATCTATTTTGCGATTGTTACCATTTATAACAAGGACGAGTGGATCGAATGCAAAGCAGCGTTTAAGCACGATGCAAATACCGGCTGCATGAAAATGAGCGAGAACCGTCTGCGCAGCTCCTGTCGCAATTAAAACAGACAGAGTAATTGTCGCGTAAAAACCAGTTGTATTTAGCGCAGCGTTTAGATAAAAATTTATTCGAATAAGATTTTACACGAATAAATAGATTAGAATAGCGAATAGCGTGAACGAATAACGAACGATCGTCGTTAGAATGAAAAATATACGACTGAGAAAAATTCGTTTGGATAATCAGCCGAGATAGATATTTATCGTTATCAATATTTGATCGTTCAACGCGGACACTTTCGCAAGAATTTATTAACGGCAAAGAAGTTTGCCGATTAGCGTAGCACGTGAAAAAAATCGTAGGCGAGGGATTTAATAATATTAATATAAGCGGGATATTAATATAAGGGATTTAATAATATTAATATAAGCGGGATATTAATATAAGGGATTTAATAATATTAATATAATAAAATATATTAATATAAGCGCTATTTTCGTCGCGCCGAAAATTATTAAAAGAACGAACCTTCTTCGTGCGATGTTCGGTTCCGCGTAAAACCGTCTCGCGAGACGATCGTTTTGCTGTCCGTTCCCAGAAAGAAAAAAACAGGCGCGTTAAACAATCGAGAGCGAGAAGAATGGACGATGAAAACAGCGATAAAAAGAAAAGTTCCGCTGCCGGCTTGATTGTTTGCCCGGTCTAATGTCTCATCCGAGTTGACCTAACTCTCGGTCCTCGGAAGGAATGTAGGGCGTAGCGATTCCCAGGAAGGAGGCTAGAAGAGGCTCACATCTAGCTCAAAATAAAATTGAAATTTCTGACGTAATGTCAAATTCAATAGAGGAATTAAAGAAATCTGATAATGGCAAATCAGATAGTTTAAGTTCGGAAAATATCGGAAATAAAACTGATGTTTCTGACGTAAAGTCAAAATCAGTGGGTGATCCTAGTAAGTCTGTTGATGGAAAAACAGATAAACTAGAGAGTATAAATCCAAACAGAATCAATGAAAAATTCCATAATGATAATATTGAAATAACAGTAGATAGGTCTTCTTCTCAGAATAGTACAAATACAGATAGTACAAATAGCAGTAAAAGAATGTTATCAGAACCAAGAATGAGTGATAGGGTTAAAAGGAAACCGCACATTCCATATGATGAAGAGGACATGCCGATTGATTATATGATGTGTGCACAATCGGTAGTTTGTGAAACTCCTGCATCATATCAGGAAACAAATAACAGAAATGATAGGGAACAATGGGAACAAGCTATTAGAGAAGAAATTAATTCTCTTATGGTGAATAAAACTTGGACATTAGTACCAAGTCCTAGCAATAGAAATATAATAAATTGTAAATGGCTATTTACGATAAAAGATGATGAATTTGTAAACCCATTAAGATATAAAGCTCGGCTGGTTGCAAAAGCGTTTAGCCAAAAGTATTTAGTAGATTATAATGAAACCTTTGCTCCGATTGCAAGGATTTCAAGTTTCAGATTTATAATTGCTTATGCTAATCAATTTAATTTATTAATCTATCATATGGATGTAGAAACCGCATTTTTAAACGGTATATTAAAGGAGGAAATTTATATGAGAGTACCTGAGGGAATTGAAAACAAACAGAATCAAGTTTGTAAATTAAATAAAGCTTTGTATGGATTAAAACAAGCAGCAAGATGCTGGTTTGAAGAATTCGAAAAGGCTCTTAAAAAGATTTTCAGAATTCCCCAGTTGACCGTTGTACTTATATTTTAGATAAAGGAGATATTTTTAAAAATATCTATGTAGTTTTGTATGTCGATCATTTGGTAGTTGCGACAGCTAATATCGTAACGATGAATAATTTCAAAGACTACTTAATGAACAGGTAATGAACAGTTTCACTAGAATTGAAAGGACTGGAGAAAATATAACTCTAGACCAAAGTACTTATATTAGAAAAGTATTGAAGAAATTTAATATGGATAATAGTAAACCCATAAATACTCCACTTGAAAGTAAGCTTAATTATGAAGCTCTGAATTCAGACGAACAATATGAGGCACCTTGTCGAAATGTTATTGGTTGTTTGATGTATATTGTAACATACGAGGAATCTTCCCACGTATTTTTTATATTCCTTCCTGAAGGCATACGCCAGGCTGGCGTCAGCCAGCCGGGGGTGGATTTGTATATCGTGAGTCGAGTGCCTTCGTGGGGGTACGACGACGAACGTTCTGGAACCGGACCACGTAGCAACACCGCCACTACCATTTTTTCCATAAAATTTTAGTATATAAAGGGCTCTAACGCGACCGGGAAGCGGGCTAGTTTCGTGACATTCGTTGAGACGGAAACATTAGCAAGATCGAGTTAAGTTCTCTTTCAACCAAATCTCAGAGGTAACAACCTAGAATCGAAAGCCCCCGCCGGCTCAGTGCGAAAAACTGAGAGCGCGTTTAGAGTCCACAAACACACACTCACACTTGTTAAACTCAGCGCGCAATAAATTAGTTTCTACCAGTTTTTTGGTTTCCACTTCAATTATTACCATCTCCTGCTTCGAACCAGTAATAGGTATGAACCCACCAAGGTATACCTCTGCCGCTCGAGGTATATCCTTATTTCTTTTTAACAAAGTTACGAGGCACCCTAACACCAATTCCTCCAACCACCTTATCCAAACCCCTTTGAAGGTAGCCACCCGTGTCGAAATAAACATTGGCTGGTCTACGCACCTCATCCTAACCTAAAAGGTAGCCACCCGTGTCGAAATAAACATCGGCTGGTCTACGCACCTCATCCAAAAAGATTCCAATTGCATGCAACCTCCGGCCACCCAAACTGCCTGGCCCTCGGCACGTAACAATATTATGATCTGTACGCGACCTGATCTATGTGTAGCTGTGAGCATTTTGAGCAGATACACAAATAAAAGAAATTAGGAATTATGGATTTGTCTTAAAAGAGTTTTAAGATATTTGAAAGGCACGACAGATATCAAACTAACGTACACAAGAGGTACACACGATAACATCTTGATAGACAGCAGGGTATGCTGATTCAGATTGGGATGGAAACGATATGTACTATAGAAAAAACGCAACAGGTTATATATTTAAATTGTTCGAAAAATATACAATTAGTTGGAATACGAAAAAGCAATCATCAGTCACGGTCTCTTCGACTGAGGCTGAATACATGGCTTTATTTGAAGCAGTTAAAGAAGCATTATGGTTAAAATCTTTAGCAACCAGTATCAAAGTAAATATATCAGAATCCATTGTAATCTATGAAGACAATAATGGTTGTATTAGTATTGCAAACAACCCAACTAGTCACAAAAGATCAAAACATATCGATATTAAATATCACTTTGCCAGAAAGCAGGTAGAGAATAAAGTGGTAATATTAAAATATATTACAACAGGTCATCAATTGGCAGATATGCTGACCAAGCCACTTCCAGGACAGAAGTACATCCAAATGAGAGTTGGAATAGGCGTACAATAATAGAATTTTTTTTCTCATTGTTCAATTAATATAAGAAATAAATGGTCTGGTCAGGTTTTTCTGGGGACTGATATTCGAAAATATCAGATTACGTTTCCGCCGGTTCCGTCAACGTGCACCGACGGTGATGCAAACTGTATATCAAAGATGCCGCCATATACCATCGCCGGTGTCGTTAGAACACATCGTGCTCTGACCGTTAGTGATCCCAGTACCGAGAATACAATGTAAGACGCGATGAATGACCGTCTCTGATTGGTGGAGAAGACCACACCAAAAAAGGTATATAAGCAGGCGTCAGTTCGTACATATACCTTCTCTCAAATGAAAGTAAAAATAAAGCTTTTTAAGAAATGGAATTAATATCATATTTATTTGAGAAATAATCCAAGCCAAAATCCCAATACCTATATTTGAACTGATGTTTGGTATCGTGTAATAAGTTTGCAAATCGAGCAGGCCCAGTTCGTAATCGGCATTGTTGAGATCTATAGGCGGGATGTACTTGGATGCTAACACGCTACTTCTTCCCGATAACGTGAACGTGTATGACATCCTTGCGACGAACTATATAAATTGTCCTCACACGCTTTCGTCGTAACTTTGATAAATCTTGTGCTTGTACGTGATGGTCGGAAATAACGAATCAATTCGATCGGTGGTCGAAAATCTCCAAAACTATCGAAGTAACTGACTCGCGAATCATGCTTTATATACGCGACCCAGTGCGTTCCTGAACCATGGCCGCTATCCAGATTCACTATTCCTCGTTCGTTTACCCATATTTGTTTCGGCAATTCATCGCGCATGAAAACTCCGCGAAAATGCGGTAATTTTCAATTCAACGTCCGTCGCCGAGTTATCTTTTTCCTTTCTTTTGTCTTTTTTTTTCTTTTCTTCATTCCTTTTCCACGTTTGTACGGCGCGAGATACACTCCGCGACCCTCCATAGCGCGATTGTGTCGTCGCGCTTCTTCCATTTGTTTCTTCGCAGCTTTCGCATCGTTTATTGTTTTGATCACCCCAGCAGCGCCATCTGTCAACGCTTCCAAAGCTCCCAAAGCGGGTAAAACGAATGTTATGATTAGTCTGTTGGAGAGTCCGAATTGGCTGCGATTCGCAAACTTGTACGTGTATTCGAAATCGCTGCGTCAACCACAGTATCAATACTTGAGCAACTTGTTCTCGTCCGTGGGGGATGTAGGTTATTTTGCCTACTCGTACAACGCGGACGTGATTCCCCAGGCAGATGCTCGGCCGAATTCGATATTTATCTTTGACGACGTTGCTTGCGACGAACAGGATGTCATGAGAGAATATTTCGCGATAGGCAGACATTCGCACATCGATTGTTTCTATCTGTCGCAATCGTACGCGAGAATACCCAAACATTTGATTCGCGACAATGCAAATCTAGTGATTCTATTCAATCAAGATGTCACGAATCATATGAATACAGATATGTCGTTCGAAACGTTCAACGCACTTTGTACGAGGTGTTGGCGAAACAAGTACGGATTCCTTGTAATCGACAAAGACAGCCCTGCGAATCGTGGTCGTTACAGGCGCGGTTTAACGAATTTGTCGTGCTGTGATCGGGGCTCATTTGGACTGCAAGAGTCGTTGAAGTCGCATCGTACCGCCCGATATGCGTCGGTCTAAGAAAACCGGCGAGCCGCGATCGCCAAAGAAATAGCCAAGACCAGTGATGTCATACGTAAAAATAGTTTAGCTCTGAAAATTGTGAAAATGAATACGGAGTCGAACATTGAGACGAATTTACGCCCGATCGAGGAGCCGTTGAAACAGCTGGTTCAAAATACAGCTACGGAAGCGAACGATAATATGCCGATAGCGGATCGGCCGTTGGATCCGTAAACGCAGTCGCTATTCTCTATGAAGAAAGTAGAGAGAAAATGGAACAAGAAGAAGAAGAGGAAGCATGACAAAGCAGCTTTAACGCCAAGGATGCATTTGAAGAAGAAAAAGAAAATATATTCCCCTGTCCTTACCAACGATGACATCGGCTATGTGTTGTACGACGACGACGATGACGACGACGACAGTGGCAACAGTGACCTTAACGAGGCGGGTGGCAATAAGGCGCACGAACCGATACCTACGATACTTTCGGAACAACAGGAGAAAGCTTTCGAATCGTCTCCAACGGCCACAGCATCGTTGGAATCATCGGTGCGAAACATTTTGAAAAGTCCTGAAACGCACCGCGACGAATACGAACATTTGTTCAACAATCTTGGACCTTTAGCCAGCAAATACTTGCGCATTTCCTTTAGCGGACCACCGAAAAATTTGGACAACGTGTACGGAGTGTATTTTTATAATGACAAACTGATACTTGGAAACACCACGTTTGATGTTGAAAGCAACGACGATATCGTTATCAATAAAATTAGGTACGAGGGAACTCCAGGTCTCTACGAATTGATATTTAAAAGAATACCCGACGAAAACCTGTACATCGAGGTCGATAAGGATATTTACAGAAACATTCTCGTCGCTACGCGCGCGCATCAGCGAGGTAACCAAATAATGGGGAATAAGGGTTACAAGTACAAAACTATCATAGGACCGATGTTTTCGACGTTGCGCGGAAAGGGTATACAAATCCCAACGATGATGCGCGTAACCAACAATCCAATCGATTACGTGCATTGGGACGATCCGAACGAGCTGGTGTATCGTTTGATATTGCTGATGGCATCGAAAAATGCCGGGCCCACTGGTCACGACAACGAAATAATAGCCGCAATCGAAGAACTTCGAAGAAGTCGGATTGATTATAAATTAAATCGTTCGATACTCGTTACTGCAGTAATGAATGAAATGTCTGTTGATAAATTTAACAGGTGGTTCGATAGAACGAGCATTCGTTGGAATTGCTGCGAAACCAATCAAACGATATCTGTGGACGAAAATTGGAACGATAGATTTACAAATATTGAGTTGAGACTCGACCACGTTTGTCAACAAATACATCAGATTAAACAACAACAACAACAAGAGCTGCTCGAAACATAGATGAAGAAGATAATGATTGAACCGAGAAATGAGAAAAATGTTGCGGTAGTGGCAGCGTCAGCAACCGAAGAAACCTCGGTAGCATAAAGTTAAACGAAGAATTCGTTCATCTTTCGTTTTGAAGCGACCGCGAACCCGATAAAGCAAGAGAGAGAGAGGTGTCAGTGATAATCATGTGCGATGAGAAAGTAAAGTTGGTGAACGAACTGCATGCTCCGGCGAGGCGCTTCTTTCCGCGCAGGCGAGTGATCGTGCGAGGACTCGACGATCTTGTAAGGGCCTCAATACATTCTCATGTTACACACAGACACTACGTCATCCGGAAGATAACCCACCCAAGATCCTGCACATGGCCCCGTCGCCGAATGTTCTGGAAGCATCAACCCCTGACAAAGACCGATATAAATACCAGTCTCCAACGCCCCAAACCTCAGCCTTGACGAATCCTCCACCAGCTACGGAACTATTGTACTCGGTATAAACTATTGTAAATCGTATAAAACTTGTATTATTTGTAATAAAGAGTTAGAGAGTTGGGCAACGGCTCAACTCCTTCTTTTTTTTATACTTCTTGGTATTGTTTTACGTAACAATCTCTGGCAAGCCGACATCGTCGAGGTTCAACGATATGCTAGAGATAATAGAGGACATCGATACATTCTCACGATAATCGATAATAAATCGATCTAATAAACAAATCCTTTACGTCTCTTAATGCGATTATTTATTATTAAATCAGCTTTGCAAATCATTCGTTGAATTCTGTTCGGACACGGAATTATTTAAATTAAAATATCATTTACGAACTTTGTTAATCTTCACTGTACACCTTGCATAAAAATTTCATATGGTACACATGAGGTGTCATGCACACCAGAAAATTAAAACGGCTGTCACGGTTAAACTACATATTATTTCGGGTCCGAAAAATTAGTAAATATTCTACAGACGTCCTAAAATAAAGATGGAGTGTTACGACCCAAAATATTGCGAGGAATGTATTGCACTGTTATATAAACAATATAAACATTTACCATTTCTGTCTTTTTTAAAAACGTTTACAAAACCTCCAATAAGAATGAAAAATTTCTTTCCTGACCGAGTCTTTTCTGTACTTCAACCTAAACGAATGCAGTGTATCACAATCAGTGTAGGTTCGAAATACACAGCGTTCGTACTCAAGCACATAATATACAATGCGATTCCATTTCACAAGAAGAACTGCGATAAATACTGTCCAATATAAATCATAGACCTATTTAAACCAGTAACACTACTATGAAAAACCTCAGAAATAAGTTTATTAATTGCATTAACTCTGCAATGCTATAAATGCTTGAGTTTGCTCGAAAAGATTCGACGCACCTACTTTTTAACTTTGCAGCTTACTTAATAGACAACAACAAGGTTTTGTCATCGCAAAAGTTGCTACAACTAGACAATCTGCATTATCAATTTCATCGAATGAATGTACCAACTTGATCATTTTAAACATGGATTTTTATAAATCTAGAGTATTTGATTTAATCGTGTCAGAATAGGAAGCAGACAGTAAATTGATCAACGAACTCAAGAAAGCAATATCTCTAGTGGCAGTAGGATTTCAATGTAGAAATCAATCCTCTGAAGCTGTATTGCTTGCTATCCAAATATGGATGCAAGTTTTTAATTAATGGAAGGCAACAGCATATAATGACGAGTAAATAAAAATTACCGATCCAGATTTCAATGACTCTTGGTACCATTACTGCATAATTTGATTCATAGATAATATACACGGCTTCGCAGAAACACTTCCGGTCCTGTTCACCCCGAGAAGTAAATATTTCAGACTGTTAACCAAATTCAGGAAAGTTTGGTATGAAAGATCCAAAAGCAATTCTCAAAGCCTTGCTTCAAAAGTACGTCGAAATTCAGATCAATGTAGTCTTACTTTTCTTGTTGGTTACTTCCGCAATAGTCATCTGGTTATCTGTTGAACACTGACGTGAATCTTGACATGAAAACTGCATCACTCAACTTCCATGTTGACCCAATCGGTTTTTGTTGACGGCAAAAACTCTAAATCATCAAGCAAGCAAATTCCTGCTTTCTGTATTTCCACTTCAATATTTACTAGGAATCGTGCATTCTTGCTATTTTTCATTATATGATTAATATTTGTTGCCAGTATACCAAGAATGTATCCACTGCGCGTTACTTTTCTAGTTATGTACACTATTTGAAATTTTGTAACCCTGAATTAATCAGCAATTATTCTGAAATACTTTGGAAATTGAAGTCGATAGTTGTGAAGTTAACTTATCATTCTTTGAAAATGGCTATATTTGCCTGTAATTAATACTTAGGTAAGTATCGTTATCGTATCCAGCCATAGTTGCCTTCGACTAATGAAACCAACGACTACTGTTACACTGCTTTTCTTCCTCCATATTATAACCATTTCAGGAAAACATTTCGTTATTTCGGGTGCGTAGAGTACAAGAAATGTTCTGCAAACTACCAAGAATGCATAGCTCTGCAGTAATAAAAAATGGAGTATTCTCAATCTGAATGTTCCATTTAATGCAACTCTTCATTTGTGGTGAAATTATCAACGACCCAACTATAAATTTTCCAATACAGATTCAGTAGACTGAAGAAAATGGCCCCGTATCTCCAAAATCAAATCGATCAATTTTAGATCGCCAGTCCATTACCTCCTCTTTACTGGTATCACTTGGATCGATGCATAAGAACTCTAGCCCGACGTTAGTTTTTTTACATTAAGTCGAGCTCAGCTGTTCGAGTTCGACGCCCGTCAAGGTAGACAACCCGTAGTAAACACTTCAAACAGTTTTTTTTTTGCAGCGTCGCAATGTATTTATCACCTTCCAATAATCCCAATATCAAATCCGTTACCTATTTTTCGTTGTTTCCCATGCAGCGCTCTTCGTTAGGTCATTGCCTTCGTGCACTGTAACGAACTTTCAGTGCTGCTTAGTTTTCAATATTCACAACGAAATAAATAGGCCCTCACACCGCGAACGTGGCATTAGTTATCAACTACTGTTACGTAGATACATATAGTTGCGCTAGTATATATAACTCTAAGTTCTCTGCTCTTGCAGTCCAGTGTCTGTATACTTTTGTGCTTGCAGCCTAGCTTCGCTATAATCAATTGCACTTGCAAATTTCGCTACAGCTTTGTAATCATAAATTGATCGCTTGATCGTATAAATTCGTGACCTTCATGATACATCGATAGATTTTATCATTCTATTGTATATTATGCTGCTCTGTACAAATCTTATTGGTTAAAATATATTTAGTGTTATTACACTAGCGTTCTTTACTATACAGTCCACTATCCAATTCATCCTTCCAACACTACTAGAGTTCCCAACGAAAAGATATATTTGCAACATAAACTCTTATAAGAATAACGAACTAGTAATTTTGAAAATTGTCGAACATTTAACTTATTTTTGCACTTTATGAGCCTTCCTGAGTACCACATATTTCCAAAACTTCATACTCCGGTTACGTAAATACATACAACTGTAAGATGTAGATGGTTCATTCTATTATATATTTCACATAGAACATTATTATGATTCAGATTTTGATAATGCTCTACATTGATGTTTAAACCCACGATTTAAAAAAGTTATGAAAAAAGTGATGTCAATTTTGCAGGTTGTCTTCGCTATAGTAAGCATGAAAGTAGTATAATAATACTTTACTATCCACACTTTAATTATGCATGACTCGTACTCAAGCCGCTATATGCACTATTCAGATTTGACGAGGAGATGACTATAAACTGTGCGGACTCGTTGGTCGCAAAAGTTTTCTCGTGAGCTTTAAACTATACGTTAGTAGGAGTTACCGTCTTCGTTTGAACGGTTCAAACAGATATATGTATAATTTCCTTATAGTACAATACTGTGTATAGTACAAACAGAATTAAGTCTCATTACGAATAATTTCTTTCACGAACCATCACTGAACGCGACATCGGGTCGACACATTCGATGGAAGAAATAGAAAAGCTCGTCTCGATGACCATATTATGCGACATATGTCCAAAATATACTGGAATATATATAATTGGAATCAAAATATACTCCATAAATACTGCAGAATTCATTTGAATTGATAGAATTAAGAATTAACTTTCCTACCTCGAGTATAATGATATAAAAAAATGATCACGTTTTCAGTTAGCATTTATGCATTACTATCCTACAAATGTAAGTTTTATAAATAACGCTAAATATTTATTAATAAAAATAAGATCAAAATAAATAAAACTAATTCAAACAAACACTATGTGGTATTACAACATAGTATAATATAAAGAGTATTTTCCCGAAACTACAGAGAGAGATTTAAATTATTATATTATCATTAAAAAGAATTTTTTCAGCTACTTTTAAAGTACACCTATGAGATGATTTATTATGTGTACAACATTATTTAAAATACCAAAATTATGAAATCCTTTTTCGAAAATCATCGGTTAGTGTGAAATTGGTCAAGTGTATCGACTGAGCACTGGCCAGAAAAGCATAGGACTACATATTTCCAGACTTGTGGTCAGGAGATTAACCGAATCAATTAAACCAGTTTGTTTCGCACTTATCCGGCTCGAGGGACCAGAATGTGTCGCAGATCCGGCTCGAAGGACCAAAATGTGTGTGCGAAGCGAGTCGAGCTTTTTCGACCCGCGATTGCGTTCGCTCGTTAGCGAATTTATGCCGCGGATGAGGATTCTACGGAATGCCTCGTGATCTGGCTCGAAGTATCAATGTTACGGTTGATACTGAGCCAAATTACAATCTCCCACTGTTCCGTCGGTGGTTACTGCCCGATTGGCCGCGTCGTGGTCGTGAAGATTAACGAAGTGCCCGAATGATTCTGTCCGATTGACTCCGGATGAACGACTCGAACGATTCGAACGACTCCGTGTGAACTCGAGAGAGTGTCCGATTCACTGACTGCCCGAATGCACGACCCCGTATCACCGACTGTAATGTACTCGAGAGCTAGAGCTAGAGCGAGAGAGAGAGAGAGAGAGCGCGTGTGAGTGTTCGCGCCCCGACTGGTCGCGTTGTTTTATGCAGGTTACCCCCACTTGAGATTCCTGAAGGAACCTCACCTCCACGCCGGGATGCACTGATTGGTTTTTCTCGAATATTACGATTTCCCAATCAGTGTCCTCTAAACGTTTTGTCATCACCCTCTCGTATCGTCCTACACGGGCCTTGTCTAGGAGAGGGGGGTGTCGCGTAGTTGCGTGGTCGGGAGGTCCCCTGGGGCCTGAGATATCATCCCAGCGACGGTTGGGACTAAACTTTCCCAAGACCCGTTAAAATTCTTAAGTTTTATGACGGGGTTGTTTTCCGGGCCTTTCGGGTCTACGACGCCTCGCGGTCATTAAAAAGACGGAAGACACTGCACAGATGATCGGCAGATGGAAAAAAGGTTTCCGTCTCTTTAGATGAACCTCGCTTGTCCGCGCCATAAACCTTCGCGAAAGCGGTCTACGGGAGGTCCTACGGAACGGAACAAGTTTATTACAAAAGATAAAAGGTAACATTTTCTATTATTCCAAACATGACTAGACATATAAGTCAACATAATAAAAAACAGGGAGAATGTGAATGTGATTGTTATTATTGGGTATGGGCCTTGAGAAATGAAAGAAAGTGAGGAGAGTTCGTCGGAGCGTGTGCAGTTTCAAATGTTATTCTTTTGATTAGAATATGTAATTTCTGTTCACAATTTCGTTACTGTGAAAAATCATATCTTGCGATTCTTCTTGAAGTTCTTTCGTTTCTTCATTTACGTTTCTTCTTTCTTCCTCCTGAGAGCCTAATAAAAATTGTGTGACATGTATCGGGGTGCATCGTTCTCCTATAATCGTACTTATAATGTCTAGTTAATCATGTTCAAGCTTTCTCGTGTCTGATTGAATGGAATGAGCATTTTTATATAATAATCCTTCCATTCCGAAAAGCGATGAAACGTATAAAAGAGCCTTAGAAATAGTAAGGAATTTAAAATTAGTTAATGACAGTGTAAGACGAGGCTTGAAGTTTATCACGGAATGTAATAGCTTATTATATATAACGAAAAATGAATATAATAAACAATTTTCAGCAGTTTCGTGTTTCATTGATATCATATACACGTCGCGCTTGTCCTTCCACCTCACAGCTATCAAATTATTGCAACATCTTCATATACATTCGCCTTTCTTCAAAATATGCTTTTGATTGGCGTTTGGCATATTTTTCCTGTTCTTGCGCACTGTCTCGATTACGTTTGCCTTTTTCTGGTGTAATTTTTAAAAACAGATTTGGCGAAGAGTACCAGTTATCCAGAGACAAAGTATATTCCTTGTTTATTATAAATTTTGACAGCTCTATCACAACGTTCTCTAACGCACTATCATTTCGATCAATTTTGTACTGGCCAGTATATATTTTAAATCCGTGACAGAAACCGGTACTTGCCTCGTACAATTTGTAAATTTTTAATACAAATCAGGCTCTTTTGGATGGATTGAATTGTTTGTACGCTAAACGCTCTTTATATTTCATTAAGGATTCGTCTATACTGACATATTCATTGGGTGTGTAAATTTCTTTAAATTTTTCATTCCAAAGGTTGATGATAGCTTTTATCTTTAGAAGTCGGTGATTACTATCAGCAGTTTCATTATCAGAGAAATGTAAAAATCTCGAAATTTGCCGAAATCTCTTAAAAGGCATCGTTTGTCTAAATATTGGCGTTTCTACTACAGCTCTTCTAGTTCAATACAGTTAAATATTTGATTTTTTTCACTTGACCCATCAAAATTCACAGTGCATAATGGACCTTTATTTCATCTAAGATAACAGGATACCAAGTGTCGTCCACATGCCGTCTTTTCGCTCGTCGTGAATTGTCTGATGTGCGAAGCGATTTGTTTTCATGGTCAGCATTTCCCGAAACTTGTTATCAAATGTAATAAAAAATAGGTCTAACATTGTTGGATTCTCGCTTAAATTATTTAAAATAGACGCTTTTATTCCATGATGTTCAGAATACTTCCAAACTATTGGTGTGTTTTTTACTTTCTGGCAAATCCATGATTGTCGTACCTTTCTCTTCACTACTCCCAACTATAATCATACGCATTACACGCTTTGTGATTGGCGCAAACACGTTACTATCACTGGATTCGTTATCATTGCTTTTATCTAACACTTTTGTATTTTGCATTTTGTAGGGATTTCTTACATTTTAATAACTAAACTGCTTTGTAACAACAATTATAAGAATCGCGACTAACTCTCGTGGCATACTGATAGGAACTAACATTCATTTACTATCTGTTCGCGAGCCTGGCTCGTGATATTCATTTTTGATAAGCGATGGTAATATACAACGAATTTGTACAAGAAAACTGTTGTGAAAAAGACCAAGAATCTTTTTTTTCAGGTTTAACGTCGCATCGACCTTCATGCCATTAGCGACGGTTTATTGTCCTGTTTCTTGTTTTTATTTCCTGGTAGATGTTGGTTTCCTTTAGGAATTTTACGACGGGTAGTATCATGTATTTTTGTCTTGATATTTCGTATTTTCTGCATTCGAAAAGGATGTGGTTGGTCGACATAGTTTGGTTGCACGTGTTGCAAAAGGGTGGTTCTATTCGTTTGTGTATATGCGCGATGTTTCCAAATGGAATTAAGTTGAACGAAGTCGCTGGTTGTTTTTATGTACACTTTAATATTACAGTACAGCTATGGTCTTAGCGATGCGTTATTTGCGTTCTATCTGCGTTCTTAGAGTTCTAACAGTTCTGACTAACGTTCTAGGTGCCCTTCCGCTTGTCACCTCGGTTTTTTTGTTGATTGATGGATGGTAGGTTTTGGTGGAGGAAATGAAGCGTTTTTGATTGGAGATGGGTGTGTCGGAAGGAACTTGAAATGAGGAGTGGGAAACTGTTCGAAAGTTCGGGTTGTAATTTTTCCGTTTTGTGAAATATGGAATTTATGAGTCGTGTTGTCCGTTCGTCGGGTCGAAGGGTATTTTCGTTCGGATGCATTTTTTACTGTCGCAGGTATATTGCATAATTGCTCAAGGGATGGCCAGGGACGTTCGACCTTCGGTGTTGCCGTCGCAACAGTTTGATTATTATTTTTTTAATGTTATTGGAGCAGGGATCTTGAAATTTAAGTCGCTAATTTTATTGGGTTGATATGACTTCCTTCTGATGTTATAGATAGCGGTCTCTTATTCTCCTCTTTGTTTGTGTTGAATTCTTCTGTCTCTATTTCCATTGTATTTGTCCTGCCTTCTTGATATTCGACAATACGTTGACCGATATGAATATATCATTGATGATTGATACGTTAATGCGGGGGGAGGGGATTTATATTTAGATCGGTTTGGGAACCGTTTTCGTTCGTGTTTGTATTGTTAGGACATTGCTTATAGCTTCATTGATTACAATTGAAGCAGATCTGTTTCTCTGAAGTGGTGAATATTCAGAGACTTGTTATAAACAAGTTCGTAGACTTGTCTTCTTCTGAAACTTAATATGTGTGCAAAATCTGGGTCTGTGATTACTGCTTTCAAGTACAGTGACTCGCATTAATATTCGGACACGATATTATTAGAAAAATTATTACTCTCTTTTATTATTTATGATAGTATTATTGAATCAATAGCTTTCTCATATAATAAAGCACTTCTTATAGTAAGTAAAAACATAAATTTTGTTTACTTATTGCGCATATTCTTTTGTATATTAAGCAAATCTGTTTGTCAGTAGAGGCAAAAATTCTGTGTAGGGTATCGTCAAAATTAATTAAGAATGTGCTTGGAAATTTGTTCAGGACGTCGATATCGACGTATACTTGACGTCTGAAGCTGCACAAATTCAGGGTCAGATGTCTCTGCTCTCAGGTCGGTTATTCTAGAGCAGAGTTTGATGTTATTGGTTCTAAATGCATTTTCAATTACTGAATTTGGGATGATCGATGCTACATTTGACAGCTCGATACGTTGGGTCGGCGATATCATAGGACGGATTTCAATATTTGTGTTGCTGATGGTAATTGATTTGAATTTTGCTGTTATGTTGCTGACAGTTTCTTTGTTATCTAGGTATGTGCATACCCTACCGTTTGAAATCCTCGATATGTATTTGATAGATCTGGGGCCTATTATCTTTCCTATGACTAATGCATAGTCCCTGACGGTAATACCATCTACAGCATGCAGTATTATGGCTTGGTCCTTGGTTGGGGCGTATTCTCGTTTGGCATTTTCATAGGAGGTGACTGATATAGTGTTTTGTTGTTGGCTCGGTTTCTTGGACTATTAGGGAGTTGAGAAGGATTCCTGTAGTCAGGATCTCATCCCAGATCTGGTCGCTCTACATTTGTATCATGATACTGTAGGAAATGAATCGGCAAATTTATTATTCTGAGTCGAAGTTTTAAATTGTTTATTTCACAAAGGCTCGGCTCGAATAAACATCGTAATGTATTAAACAATCTTCTTATCGATCGCATCCCACAGCTAACACGATTCATTCTACAGTTCGGCCAATCCTGAACTGTAGAGTGACCATCCATGGTCACCAAAGAATCCCAACTTTATTTCCAAGGGTTAGATCTTAAAAAATATACAATTCATATTACACAAAACGTAAATAAGAAATATTAAAAATAAGTCTTACGAAATGCAACAAATACCCATACATTCACACACAAACTTAAACTTATTCACAATGCGGTATCGTTTCAGTTTTCGAACAATCTGACACAATGTTTCATTTCAAACTCTGTCAAATTTCGAATCACTTCTTCAGATCTTGTCGATCTACAAGCAAACAGTCTAACGAATTTGGTAAATCCATCCACTACTGCCAAAACATATTTAAAACCTTTACCACACTTCTCCGTAATGATCCACATGAATTATCTGAAATGGTAGGTCACCTTTAGGTAAACTATGCAAAAACCTCTCCTATCTACCACTAATTAGCTAAAATTCAATACATTTCAAACAATTGTTAACATATTGTTTAATCTTTTGTCGCATTTGCGGAAGCCAGTATATTTGTCTTATGTCATCGATGACTTTGTCAATACCTACATGCCCCAAATTGTCATGAGCCTAATAATTTATATATATTTATATATTATTTAATTTATATATATTTATATATATTTATATAATTGTCATTAGCCTAATAATATTATTTTCTAAACACGCGGGTACGTGAAGTAACAATTTATCATTATTAATTTTTCTATTTTCCTATAAACTAACCGTCCCTTAATTCATAATGTTTTTCCTCGCTTGTTTCCAATCTATTTCTTAATCCACGAATCGTATGGTCTTGATATTATTTAATTGACAATGTCTCTTCTAAAGTATTAGGTTCCAATACTGCGTCAAGATATCTTAGCATCGAACGTCCCGCTGAAATGTCGGGCCGCACATTGTTGCTTTTAATCCTGAGCTCCTTAAACCGGTGGTACACGAAAACGTTCTTGAGTAATATCCTATCACTAAGCTTGTTCGACCACGGACCGTAAGTCCACAATGTTGAATCCTTCGGTGATGATGGATCGTGCACGTGATTTCTTCTGCATCCCTGCCTCGATGATGAAATGCTTTCTGACAATGAATATGGGTTTGAGATTTTTCGGGCATTTCTTGCATAATCTTCATTTCGTCGACTCCTGCGTTGCGCATCATTTTTGTTCCTACAGCTTGTTTACTTCTGAAAAAGTACAAACATGCAAAATATATAAACATGTGCTAGAAAAGAACTATGTATTGCGTAGCAGTTTTTAAAAAATGCGGATCTATCAGGGACGGTGGTGGATTGTTGTTATACTAATTGACCGCGAACTAATTCGTAGCACACGATCCATTTTTTTATTCGATTGGATTTCACACCTCGTACCCAATTCATAATCGATTCGATTTCATCAAAATTCAATTCATGGCCGATATAGGTGTACTCTATTATTATCACTTTTCTTTTACTCATTATATCATTACCAAGTGTATTCAGAGTTAATAGTACATATATTTATTAAAAGGACAACCAATAGTAATAGTAGTAGTAATAGTTGTAATCTAAAATTGTTGAAAAAGTAACTGTAGTCTCGGACAAAAATTAATTTATAGTTTACTTGGGACTGAAGTTCGAAATTATCAGATTTCATTGCGCTGGTGTCTTAAGCGCGCACAGGCGGTAATATAAACTGTAACTTATAAATACACAGCGCGATACACACATTATCGCCGGTGGTCGCTCAGTCGTTCGTGCATAACGTACATATATCTTCTTTAAAATAAAAATTATAATAAAAGTTTTAGTAAAACTTTGTACAGTTTACTTTGTACGTTGTACAGTTTATTTGATAAATAATCCAAGCCATAATCCCAATAAAAATAAATAATTAAATAATGAATTTTTAAAAACAAAGTTACAATTTTCTTCCTCTGTCATAATTGTTCGTCATCCTTATTATACAATAAATAATCATCTTTTCAAAAAATTTGTGTTTCCTCCTCTAACATAACCCTGCTTCATCCCTTCCATGTGTTATTCATTTCTGTTCGGGGCTGGAACTATCCCAGAATGGGAGACTGTTAGTCGGAATGGTTCAACTTAAATAAACGATTAAATACATGTAAACACGTCGAGTCTTTATTACAGAATCGCAGACGCGATCAACAAATAAATTGTTTTAAGTATACTTGATGAGAAAAATTCTCGGTCTACGTGGATGGCACAAGGTGGAAAAAAACAATTGGTCCCAAATGGTAGTCGCTACTTTAGCATAAACGAAGTACATATAGGGGAGGGGGAGGATACTGGCCTAATTATTGGCACACGTGTATTGTGCTGTGATCAGCGAATTATGCCTCGTATTTGCATGTCACTTGCGCGGTTTTATTCAGTAATTTACGTATATTAGCCGTGGCGTAATAATACAGAGCTAATAAGTAAGGTAAGAAATGTATTATGCTTGATTACCAATGAACGACTGTTTTATTACTCTTTTATACCTTTTGTCATTGTGGCGTACGTGATCGAATGCATGTACAATCATAGCGGCGTACATGATAGCGCAGGTAAAAGGGATCGGATGTTCGAAAGATAGGCTGATCGAATGCGTCTCAGGTGGTCTCGCCTGGCACTCTACCCGAACGAATTTTCCTGCGTCATGAACCGAATTCCCGAATATCATGCATTATGTCGGGTGGTCTGCCTAGGAGCCTGTAAAATCCCGGAGTTGGCCTCATTTTCCAGCTTAACCACCGGTCAAAACGGGGACGACGTCAAAGCATTTTTGTTTCATATTTAAAGTGTCTTATCATTTCGTCCACACAAAATTTCACTTCTTTGCATAAATAACAAATGAATCGAACGATTTATTTCATTTCTTCATGTATTACGTCAAAAATACTACCATATTTTGACGTGTATTCATTTTCCATGTATATGAACAAATAGATGTTCATCCTCAAAAATATTGAGGTTCCTTATCATTTTGTCCGCCAGAGTATTTGTAGGATTGGGATGGGCGTATTCGAAGTATGACTTTAATGACGAAATAATTTAATAAAAATGTAAAAATGTAAAGATATAAAAATGGTACAGTGGTCATGTGTACATTCACAATCGAAACTGATACATACCTGCGGTGTCTCCGCGATCTTCTTTTATTTCTTCCTGGACACGTTCCTGGAATGCTGGAGAATGATCGCGACGTTCTGTTTCTTTCGGTTCAATATTTCGGAAGCTCTCGATCCTCCGGGATGCTTCGTTGCAGCATCGGTATCGCCGGTCTCGTTAGCCAATATCAGCCGATTACGATGCATCTGAAACAATAGTGTAGGAATGCCCGTAAGGATGCCAAATGAAAGGTAACGTAACGACCTTTGAGGTCCATTTATACAAACGTCACCGCGGGTACATCGTAAAACTCACACCAACAGATCAGTACGGTCCACAGACATAGCCTCACCGTAAGACGGCTGGACTGACGGAGAAGTGTTGTTCTGAACTACATCTGACCGTTACCAGACCGGATGACGAGGTCCTAACCTCGCTATTAAACTAAAAGAAGAATGGATTCTACTCAGCTACATCGGAAGCTAGGCTAACCCTCACGACTTGTTTTTATAGTTGTTGACAATCGACGACTATAATTCCGTAGCGGTACACGGCTGGCGACGTTTTCATAAGCGAAGTTTACTGTACACGTGAAAATAGTAAAAGAATAAAGTCATTTCCAGGCTTATAAACATCAGGGAAGATATTTCTCACCTAATCCATGACATCTGAAAGCGGACAGTTCGAATGGATATTTGATCGCCGACCGTGTGTCACTGCAAGGCATTCTTGTTTCTTATAAGTTTCTTGATAAACTATTTTTCGCTTGTAGACATTTAAATTATAGACAGGCTGTGGATATTATTTCTCACAAAACAGGTATGTATTGTGAAAGGGATGACTGATATGCTATTTTTGAATGTATTACTTTACGAATGGAATGGAGCCGTTCTTCATTGAATAAGAATTTCATTGGCAGAAGTTGACGTTCCCATTACGACAGTTCTAGGTACTAAGTATTTTTTTACAATAGCAGTTAATGGTTGCTGTATCATATGATTCTAGGTAACTCATATTTAACAGACAGTTATTTTTATATTTTTATGTCAATAACTCGCAGGGTACCTTATCACTTTAACAGCTATCCTAACAGCTACCTGCGATGAATGCTCAGTCAAGTGTTTCAGTGCATTGTATAATAATTGAATGTAGAGCTCGAAATGTCGACTAAAAAGTCGCTTATATGTTAAGTGGCCACGACATTTTGAAGTCGGAAACGATTGTCCTCGTTACTGCAACATGGCTACTTTGGGGTACTGCCGATCTTACGATAATTTCTTGTGTTTATTCTCAATTGATCTAAAATATTCAAGATATAACAGAATGCTTCAGGAAACATAGTGTCACAGAACGAAAACCATTTTATTTGACTAGTTCCCTTCACCTGTAATTTTCACAACCGAATCAAAAGTTTAACATCCTAAGATTTATGAAATGCGGAAACTAACTTCTTAAATTTCTAATAATGGTTTGATGTCATTTTGCCCTATGAATCAGGTTGCAAAAAAGATACAAAAATCATGCTTTCCAAAACAAAAGAATAAACTATTATATCTATAAAACTCGACAAAATTACAGAAAAATAATAAATAATCCACTGCCTAGATATATTTGCGTCTTGTTTTAAGTTTTCATGTCTTTTTTTATGTGTGCGTTGTGATTACAGAGCCCTCTTATGACAAACTGCGTATTGCATTTAACGTTAATTTCTTGGTCTGTGAAATGTATGGACACTGCACGTAATTTTCTTTCCTTTTTTAAAATAATATTGCAAGTACTGAAACATGTATAATAAGTTATGATACCTAAAGCTCATACAATTTTCGAAGTTTAGTATTTACCTAGAACTGATTGCATCAAATTAGATCTAATTAGATCAGTGCACAGAAATCGACACACGGTAACTAGATGAGTGATCAGAAATTGGCACATGGTAATTAGAAAAGGCTCAGTTACTGACACATAGTAATTAACTTTTCATTTTTTAAGAGCGCAGTAATTCGATCGAAAACTGATTTTTATATTAGATTTTGTTAATTATTTTGTGTTCTTTATATATTTTGGTTATCATAAAATTTGTATTTATATTATATAATAGACATCAATGTTAGAGGTGTGCGAGTACGGATCAGGACGGGATCTTGAAACTTTCGGGTTTTCCGAAAATGTTTAGGACTTCTTAAAATACTGGGAGCGCGTCTTTTTTTTAATACGGTCCTAGTTAAAGATTTTTGATTTCCATTGTTGCAGTTTATTTTGCAAAATTTTATATTTTTTAACAAACCAGAAAAGTAAGATATGTATAGTTTGATTTAAAATCCTCTACGTATGACAGTATGTAATAGAGCTTGGTTCTCTCGATTGCAACGATATTTCCAATTGTTGAAAACATCTTTTCGCTAGTCAATTTTGTACTAGGTACGGCGATGTGTCGTTTTGTAATAATTGGTAGCATAGAAAATCGAATGTTTTCAGGAATCTTGAATATTGTCGTCCCGATCTCGTCCCGACCCGATACACATCTTCTCATCCCGTTCCAAGCATCGGGTTTCGGGAAATCCCGAGTTCACGCACACCTCTAATCAACATATATTTTAAATATTTTAAGAATTGCGATATGGGTTAAAAAAACCATTTAATTTGTCGAAAACTTAGGACGACACTTTAATGAACACAGTAAATAACCCACTTACCTTAGTAAATAAATATAGAAAAGAAAGAATATTGCACCGAGTGGCAGACCAAAAAAATTAACAGTACAAAAACATGAAATTCTTAGGATTATTAAAAAGAAGCCAGATATAAGTGCGTCTGAGATTGTATCAAAAGTCCAGGAACGAAATAAAAATCAAATGCATACAAGAACGATTCAAATTACATTGGGCAGGATTTAAAAGCAAAATTGTGAGGAAGCAACCGTACATCAGTGAAGTGAATAAAACAAAGAGAGTGGAATTTGCGAAGCAAATCTCTCTCTGAGTCGGAGAATTAGTGTTTATAGACGTAATAAAATGGGTAAACACTTGAATTTTGACATATGAAAAGAAAATTAGCAAAAAAGTGCGGGTTAATTAGGAATGGGAATGACATACTATTTTTAATGGGATAACGATTCGAAACTTGCGGCTGATATGGTACGTCAATGACTTTTATGTAATACTATATGACTCCTATCGAGATCCATCCATGTAAATCAGGGATTGAAATTATCGAGCATGCAGCATTGTTAGTAGGCGTAGCCTCGCGCTACACTTGCGTCTACTTGAACATACTCGAACGACAGTGCTCGATAAGACATTCTGCAAGTCAGACGTTTGTTTCATGTCACCACACTTCTATATATGTATTTGTTGTTTGTAAGGAATTTATATGTTACGACCAACCTATTCACGAAAAAGCCTACGCAAGGAGTGAGGACAAGCGACGCATGTGCGAGAGTCCCGCACAGCGACGTGGCGCGTCTAGCGGGTGAAAAAGTTATAATGTTCAAAATTATTAATGTTATTAATGTTTCAAAATTATAATGTAATTGTATAGCTTTGGAAGTTGAGTTGAGAAAGTTGAGGAACCAACCTACAGTGGATTTTCCTTAGATGGAAAAGTACTTGAGCGATTTATGGAATGCTTTTTAGAAATTGCGGTCTTTCGCGGACAATTCATCAAATCCTTATCGGTTAAGGATAAGGATCTGGCGAACATTTGAATTTCTCAAGGAATTATAATTACAAAGTAATTCAATTACAATGTAATTCGAAATTGAGATCGCCATTTAATTAAAATACAAGGTGATTTGTAATTCAATAGGAGTATAATTACAAAATACTAAGTATTTCAATTACATTAATTACGAATTACAATGTACTTAATAAATAAATTAAAATATTATTAATAACTACGACGTAATTATTATTTATTGGACACGGCGTACCGCATGAATAATAAATACTTAACAATTAAATGATAATTAATAAGTAACAATTGAAATCGTATTCGTAATTAATAAACAAATTTTATTATTTCAAATAATTTGTTTATATCTATATAAATAATAAGTAATTATTTTTCTCTTTCATTTAAACTTTCAAACAACAAATAATTATACATACGTATATATTATATTGTATTTCAATTACACTCGTGATTAAAATAATTCGTAATTGAATCAACATTATAAATACATTCGAGAGGCCAATCATTCCCACGTTATCGCGACTGTGAAAACTCTCCACTCATACAGGATTGTATACGCCTATCTTGAAATGTGATTGGTTTCTTGAAAATTCGTTCAATTCCTTCTTGAGTGGTACCACTTATTACGTTTGCATAGGTCATTTTGCTTATGTTTGCATAAGTGCATGGTAGTTCTAGGTAGTTTTTCACTTACTACTGAGGGGGGTTGGGGGCTCCCCTTGACATGCCGAAAAAATTCAAAGTCGAACGAGTCACATGGATCGTAATCTAATCCGGGCTTGAATATGGGACAACAGGTACAAAATACATAATGCACAGATGAAACATCCTTCTTTTTGTTTATTTTTAAATAAAATTTGCATAAATGTGTTTGTAAGATTTTTCTGATTAAAATAAGAACAAACATAGTATGTATAAATCGGCTCATCTCAATACTAATTTTTTACCTTAAATTACAAAAACAAAAATGTTTATGTTGTCGTTTTATTGGTTGGAATAAAAAAAATTAAGTAAATATTAATATGAAAAGTATATTTATATTTTTTATAAAATTTGTAATTTTATAAGATATAATCTTACAAAAATTATATTGTATTTGATCTTAATTTATAATCACAAAAACCTCACAATTACAGTGGGAAAAATTTTACAATTACCGTTAAGAAAAAATAAGAAATAAAAAAGTGTCGTATTACATAATAATTATATCCATCCTTTATTTGCTGTCTACTTTTGCGTTTGTCGAAGTTGTATTAATATTTTTATTAATAATAAGGTAAAATAACTGGAAAATGATTAAATTAATCGATTAATCATAAACACGTCATTCGGTGCAAACCGAGCCGCATTAGAGAGCAGACGAAAAATACGTCGACGTAGTATGCAGTGATTTAACCTAAAAATTTTTAACTTCTTAACAACAGATTGCTAACCTCAAAAAATATGTAATTAAATATAATTACTTAAAACAGTTTCAAAGTTTTGTTCATACTTACCAACTGATGAACGATGGCATTTTAAAATTTTGAGAAAGATTTGATCCATTTTGTATAACAGGCCATATGTTAGAGAATTTTTTCAGATTTTTCGATCGTAAAATGTGATCACAAAAAAATAGAGAACGAAAAAACAAAACGGAAAGTTGCAAATTTTTCGGAAATGACAAATCTTGTCTTCGCCATTTTAATTCTATCGGAGGATATTGCCGAAAGCAGCAATCTCTGATGTTGTCAGCAATCTTTGCCAGATTTTTTGTGGGGGTGAAACAATGTTATAAAATATAGAAACCAAACTTTCGATTATTTAACTAGGAACACGAAATTCAAGATATGAAACTATGATATGCGTGATATACAAAATCTTCGTTATGATTACAACGTCGTTGGTTGATGGAGCGAGCGAGATACGAGTCTTTTGAACGTTGTGCGAGCGCCGATGAGGCTAATTTTGTTCATAAGTATTGCTCTTTCTCAATTTTTTTCAAAATTGAGTTCTTAATGTTTTAAATATATTTCGGATAAAGATATAGGCAAAAGTAATTTTTGAGCATTTTTTATTCCATCGTTTACCCGAATGTATATACTTCTTATTACAGTTTTATTTCACATTCTTTATATTAAATAGATACATGTGACTCCCATTAATATTCGGACACGATATTATTAGAAAAATTATTACTCCCTTTTATTGTTTATGGTAGTATTATTGAATCGTTTCCTCATATAATAAAGCACTTCTTAAAGTAAGTAGAAAAATAAATTTTGTTTATTTATTGCACATGTTCTTTTGTATAATAAGCGATAAACAAGATTGTGACAGAATTTAACGTCGCAAAAATATTCGGACACAACATCTTAGATGTCAGAGTAAAATATTGTATTACATTGACGACGCCGCTAACACATATTGTTTATAAATAAATAAAAATTCGTTGTAAGAACTCGGTACCACAGAAATTATTGGTGATATCAGACGCTTTACTTGTGAAAATGGAATGAAAAGGAAGAAATACGTCTTTTGAAATCCGACAATTGGTTATTTATCACAAGGGAATGGGATCTTTTAACAATAAAGCAGAATTAATGGAAACAATCACGAAAATATGATCAGAAATTCCGACTGAATTTATGCCACACAGATGCAATGCAGTCCTCAAATCCAAGGGTTATCCAACATCTTATTAGACTGTTATGTGAAAACTACAGTCAATGATACATCGCTGTTTTTCATTAAAAGTGATTATATAACTTAAGCGGCGTATGTTTCTATGCATTCATAGGTACCGAACAATTCTATCAGAAGCTTATACTATTTCTTTCGTCCTTTCCTAATTCGATGGGATCTCGATGTTGCGGGCCATCCTTGTCCTGCTCGCCTCTAGCGTACACATGTTCGTATCTATTGTCTCGAGTCGTCTGTAAGTCATTCCTCTGACGGCTTGATTCTTATCGTCGGAGACCCTAAACGAGAAAGCCACTTGAAGGTGCCATAAAATAGTATTCCCTGCAATTGCTGTCAAGGACGGAAGGACTGTCCTGAAACTATACTTATCGTAAACGAGAATTTCGAAGCATTGCACAGCATATGGTGTATCTCGACGTATTTCGTTTCTTTTTTATGAAACCATTTCTAAATAAACCATAGACCTTTCCTAATATATTAAAGAATTTTGTCAGCTTCTTTTTTGAAGAAAATTGTGGTTCAAAATAATGAGGAAGAAAAATAATTGATATGTTTCTTTTTCGCAGGAATAGAGAAAAGACTGTTCCTCAATACATAATCTATTGCAATCAGTGTTTTAAATTTTTCAGATTTTCTGGTAGGGTTTGATCGTATATTTATTAGTCTACTTGGACTAAATGATATTAACGAAACTAAGGGAATCGTGAAAATAATATAAAATTTCGAGTTACTGCAGTAGCTGTGTGTGTGTGCAATGTAATTTAAGTTATAATTTTTTCCATAATTTAAATATTTAATCTTTTTAACTTACTTCTAATAAACGAATTTTATTATGTCTGACGGTGCATTATTTTTTTATACAATATTAATCGATCTCGTAGTAATATGACTGAAACTTTTGGATCGATTAAATATATGTACTACTCGATTAAAATTTATATATATTTAACATTTTCAACTATTTCATCATAAACACTGTACGATATTTTTGCAATATAATTTATGCTGAAATTCATTTGCATCTTGTAATTGCGAAACAAATGACAACCCAGCAGAGTTGTACATTATTTAGATAATAAATTATAGAAACGTTACGAACAAAAGATACTTCTTCATCTTTATGCAATATTGGAGGGTCCTAATAAAATAAGTATCTTTATTCGACGTGTTTGAAATAAATAATTTTATTAGTCGATAATTTGTCCGACAAATAAAAATGCCACTTAATTATCAACACGTAACTACATTGTTCCAGAATAAAAACAAATCAATATTCATAGAATCGTTTTTCAAATAAAGATAGGAAAGTGTCGAATATGTGGATGCTTGGTCTCAAGTCTCCGATTATATGCTTCCTAGTTTTCATTTCGGGATAATACAGTATCTAACAAAAAGATAGCATACTTTAAAACTAATGTAATTTTTATTTATGTAACATTACAACTAAAATACTGTTTCTATATAAATTTGCAAAATACCACTATAAACATAGTCAAATGAAATAAAATTGCATTTCGCAAGTGTAAACAATTTTATTTGAAAAAAGAGAATTTTTATGGAAATACAGTCGGACAAAATGTTAGCACACTTAACTAAAAGTTATGTATGTCAATAAATCAAGGAATAATATTGAGTGCCTAATGTTTTGTGGCTCCATCTTTCCACATTTATTAACAGTCGTCATTATCTACGAAGTTTCTTTATTAGTTTTTTGCTCTAATTGCTTCTTATCATCTTAAATACATTTTTGTCATTCGGCAATGTTTTCACGTTATCTGCCATTTGCATAATGCATGGTTATGACTTTCGCAACAATTTTCAACGATGTGACCTTGCTGATCAATCCACGAGAAAAAAATTCGCGGCATCACCCTGTTGAAAAATATGTACAGGATATTCCTGAAACTATCTACAAGCGGGCACCGGGTTATTCTTCATAAAAAAGAAATAAAAATGATATAGAGTGACTTCTTTTTTCTTTAGGATTTCGTTTTCGAGAAAACCAAGTTTTAAACCTTGCTTTGTACATACGCTTGTCCGGCTATAAGCGATGTACATCGCTTAGCAAATTTTCAATCTCGATTTTCTCGAAAACTAAATCCTAAACAAAAAAATATTATTCTACACTTTTTTCATGTTTTTTTTATTCGGAATTACGTGGTGCCGCAACATAATTCTTAGTGAAATATGCCATCATTTTTTTCTAAGTAAAATTGTTTAAACTGGCGTAACGTAATTTTATTTCATTTGTGTATGTTCATAACAGTAATTTACAAATCTGTATAGTATTAGAATCTTGGTTATTACCTTAAATAAATCTAAATTACGTTAATTTTAAAGTGTACTATCTATATTCGTCCGGCACTGTAGCCCGTTGAGTTTCTTCTTCTTTGAGCTTCTTCACATGTCGCGAAGTAAAGATATTTTTCTACCAGAAAGTATCAGTGCACATTTCATTTTACATCCATTTCCAATACATACATTTTTTATTCAAAGCGTATTTATTCGTGGCGTTGAATATAATTTTCATCTTTTATCTTTATCTTTATACGAAGGCTACGAATAGATTTACGGATAACTTTTGCCAGAATTTTGAAGATTCAAACTTTTACAATCTTGAATATACCTTCATAAAGCAGGGATTGAAAACAATTATGACATCAGTTTCAGTTCGGGAAAGAATTATGGAGAATCCAAAAATTCTCATCAAACAGTTTCCATTGTTTAATGATGGAAATAAACAAAAATCAATACCGCGTATCCAATTAAATAATGATATTTTATTCGAAGTATGCACACGTGCTATTTTATGTCCTTTATATCCGTTTATGTAACTGCGACAAGCTGACTAGAACGCGCTGTTTGACCGATCAACTGAAACAAAAATCTCAACGCACACAAAATAACTGCCGAGGAGCGACGATGTCTCTGGACACCAAGGAGAACTGTAATAGTTGAATGCCGACATTTAAAACCGATATTATGTATATAGGTCCATAACTGTTAATTTTCAGTTCTCTATGATAGCCAGATAGGATTAGTGTGTCCATTACTTACTGTGCCCATTAAAGTGGCGTCCGAAGTTTTCGATAAATTATATGGTTTTCTTTATCTATGGTGTACTTCGTAAAAAACATTTAAAATATATATTGATGTCTTTTACATAAATACGAATTTTATTATAATTGAAATATATAGGGAACACAAAATATTTAACAAAATATAAATAGTAGTTTTCGATCGAGTTACTGTGCCTAGTAAGAATGAAAAGTTTACTACTGCGTGCTATTTACTGAGCCTTTTCTAGTTATCATCTGCACACTCATCTAATTACTATGTGTCAATCTCTGTGCACTGATCTAATCACTGTAAAGAGTGCTAGGTAAATACTAAACTTCGAAAATTTTATGAGCTTTGGGTATCATAATTTATTACACATGTTCAGTACAATCACGTATAGCGTATACACATTTCACGGACAAAAAAAGTAATCTTAAATGTAACACGTAGTTTGCTATAAGAGGGCTCAGTCTAGACTGTTTTTCTGCAATTTGGTAGAGTTTTTTGAATATAATAATTTATTTTTTTGTTTTGGAAAGCATGATTTTTGTATTTTTTTATCTTTATTTGCAAAGTGATTCGTAAGTTTTTTAACAAAATCAGGAAAGAAGGAAATTCTGCGGCTGGAAGAAAAACACTGCATGTCACATATTTTCACTTTCGAGATGTTTGTCCTTTAAAGTTCTGGCCACCAATTCCTTTCTTGGTTTTCCATTTATTGAGCTCATCGTATTTGCATAAACTGAAATTACTTGAAATTGTAACATGTTGTGGTATTCTCTACAGTCACTGAATTATGCCGCGAGATCTAGGACGCTCGGAGCGTGGGCTGAGTCGAATGGTGGCGGCCCTGAGCAACGGCGGGTGCGCGTAGGGTTTGTGCGTCGTGCCGAGCCGTGAGTCTGGGGAGTGGGGAATGCCTCGCTTCTGGCTGAGGAAGCGATCTGCCGAGAACGAGGATCATTGTCGCGTAGACCGTAGCATTGGGTGTTTGGAAGAAATAATTGTAACTGTGATAATTCGAGCCGAGATTAATTCATATGGAATGAAGGAAGATAGCCGCTAAAGACCATAGGGCAGCAGGCGAAATAATAAAGGACAGTGCTGGCAACAACTGGCAGCGACCGTTCCAAAGATATGTCAAGACTAGTGACCGGCCGGGAGCCGCATTCGTAACTGGGAATTTCTGATCGGTTTTTCGGTAAGTCTCATTATCAGTAAGAATTTCTTCATTTACATTTCGATGGCTCGGACACCTTCTCTCGGCTGGCCTAATTATTCGCCAGTGCGAATTATTACACGCACGTGCGTTACGCATATGGCGTCTCGAGGAAGCTTGCGAAACTGGAAGCACTTGTTTTCCACGTGGGAAATCGGTTCTTGCGGATATATGGCGTCGCGGCCATATTTTAGGTAGAATATCACTGTGACACGATCTTAGGGACTATTTGCGACCGTCTCGAATATTTTATAGCGACTCCTATTAATATTCGGACTACTTTTAAAACGCCATAACTTGCTTAGAACTGGACTGAACAACTTGAATTTTGTTATTGCTTAGAATGATTAAAGAAAATAATATATGACGAAATATATATAACGAAGATTTAAGAAATGCATTTCGTACATCTCGGTAATTTATATGCATGTTGAAAATTTCAGCGGAATCGGTTGACTTTGGTATAAGCGGTAAACAATTAAAGATCGCAAAAATCGCAGTTTTGTCCTGATTTTTAATATTTCTGTCCAATAATTGTGAGAAAGTTGCTGTTTTAAAATTTGTTTAATGCTCGTAACTATGACCTTGCGTTAACTGATTTCGATGAAATTTTCGGCATGCATGTAACTTATCGAGATCTACTATACGTATTTTTTTTAATTTTCGTTATAGACTTAGAAAAGTTAAAAAACGAGAGTTTTTTAGTTTGTAACTGGTAGGTTTATTTTAAGTGCTCACCTTTTCCCACCTCTTCATACACTGCGTTCCACTCTCTTTTCTTACGATGTTTCTAATATATTTTCTTTGCAATATGTAAGCTTATTTTCTAATAAAATGTCGCTTTATGGGCATGTCTTGTATTTATTTCTTTATTTCTAGATATCTGAAACTGTTTCTTAAATTGTTTAACGTAAGTATTGTATAACATACTGTGTAGCATACCTGATTATACATTCACTTCAGGTTGATCCTCTATAACTTGAGATATTATTTTATTGTCGTTAAGAATATGAAATCCTTTATCATTTCCATATTTTTAATCACATTTTCTATATCGCACTCTACGCAGTGCGAAATGCACCTTGCGACATTATGCATATAACTTTGTGATTACGGTTTGTTCGCTATCTGATCTTTCATGCAAAGATGAATTACTTTCACCCACTTTTAGAAGCTGTTATTCATTTTTATTCCTCTATTCGTGTTTGCTGCATCATCTTCTTTGCATTTTAATATGTTATCTTTATAATTTTTTTATGATATATACAGTAAATCTACCAATGTTATATTTACGAGACAAGGAATTAATTGTTTCTGAAGCGTCTATTAATTTCAAATTTTTCTTCAATACAAAGCACCACTCTTTTTCTCTTTTCGTTTGATTTGTGTGAAGACGTAATGAGAATATAGTTTCTGGACGAATCACATAGATACAAGTAACTGAATTAAATCATTACTTATCTTACATTCTATGCAGGAAGACTATGCTAGAATTTCTAACTAAGAAACAAAAACAGTGTTTTGTATAATGGGTATGTCGCGTAGACTGGAGTTGGATAAGAGGAGCATCGTTCCTGACATCCAATTGTTGGTAACGGGTTACTATGTTGGATAAACATAGTCCAGATAAACGGTGTTTTACTAGTTCTTGTACTAGTTCTTCTATCATTAGTATTTATTTAAGATCGATGTCGTTTTTAAATCTCTATTTTATACGATTTTATGATTTGTTTATAGTATGTATTTCTTTTTTTGTTGCAACTTGAATGTCCAAATTATATATAATATATATTATATATTATCAAATATTTCAAGATTTAATGAAAAGTATTTATTTAATATAATGTTTTACAAGTACTGTATAAATAAGGATTCGGACCTTATTTAAGGTCCTATGCATATAAACTGTGAATCGTTTAATAGAGTTCGATGATGTACCTGCGCTGTTGTCTGTTTTTGAGTTGAAGTAAATTACCTCTCAGATGTTACACCAACAGAACTTTTATGATTTTCATTATTTTTATCGGTTTCTTTGCTTTTGTTACATGCTCCACTGCCATTAGCTTTATCTGTTTTTTCTGCTTCTTCTTCAACGCTACTACTATTGTCAATAACTATTATCTTGTCATTATTAAAGGGTTTTACCGGTCTATTAGCGAATAATGTTTGCATCTATAAAATAGCATGCGATTATCCAATCTGTCAAATGTAATAGTATATTATCATTTTTAAATGAGTTTGTTTGCAAGTATACATATACTTCTGTCTTTTCTTTTTGTGCTTCCTCCTTTCTCTTATCACAATAATTTTTAATTTCTTTCCTGATATTTCCAATATCTGCAGTTGTTCCACTAGTTTCCAAACATGGCACAAGTTCTTTTATTTCACGGCTATATGTAAAGAATTAATAGTAACAATACAATCGAGCTTATAATGGCAAATCAATATTTTGAAATATTACATTGTATATGCTTTACCTGTGTAGGTTATTAAAAGCGTTAGTCTTATTTTTGTTAACAAATTTACCTAATGCTTTATTTAGATCATTCACTGTTAGTATTGTTCATAGGTTTTTATTTTCATCCAAACTGAAGTGTCTTCTTAGTTTTGCTTGTATATGGTTTCCACAAAACCTTAATTCTCCTAATTAAAAAACCAAACAAATTTTACCTTCGAGCACCTTGTAGAATATCGCAATCTTTGTTTACCTCAGTATAGCCCATAATGTCAGCCGTATCCTGGAGTTAATCACTAATACCGTCAAAATCAAACGACGATCGCTTCTTACCGGAACTTCTTGTTTTACAGAATATTTAATAATATTTATTTGACAGCACACACTTAAAAAAGTCACGAAGATAATTATATGTATGTATTCGTGTCTGTGTATGTACAACGATGTTGTTGTGATCTAAAGTATTTATTTAAATATAATGTTTTACTATATAAACAAGGATTCGGACCTGAACAAACTAATTTGGATCGTTGGTTTCCAAACAATTCTTTGCAAATATTATCTTTCATTTCTTTTTTAATTTATACTTTTTTAATTATAATCCTATTCTACTGTTATTATTATTATCATTATGTATATGTATTTTTAAGACTATTATATTCTTACAATAAGTGGTCTAATTTCCTCCCTATCTGCCTATCTTATCCGTTATGTTTTTGTCCGTGATTACTTATCCAACCCTTTTTCTCGACACTGTTTCCTCTGGTTCGGTTTGGATTTCTTGGTTTTTGGTCTTTTCGACCCTGGTCTGGGTAGCTCTTCCCGTGCATGTTTTTCTTTATCCCGATTTGAAATTTTTAGAAAAATACATCTTCCTGTCATGGTTATGTTAAATATGTTATGTTAAATTATGTTCAATTAAATAATCTTAGCAGACCTCCGTTTGCGTAGATGCCTCAGTGAACATTCTGGTAATAAATGTTGGTTGTTCAAACTACTACGTTCAATTGGCTCTAACTATTTATGACGATGATTTATGGATTATATGTGTTTTTCTTTTTATATATGTGCGTGTGTTGCTATTAACGGTCATGATGCTACCACTGAGTGACCACATCAATGGCCTTGCAATTTTTTAATTGCTGTAATGTCTCTAGTTACATTTCGAAATATATATTCTTCGATGCATTCTCGGCATCGACTAGCGTTTGATGTTTCCAGGATTACAGAACCATATCCTTCACAATGACAATCTGCCTCACTTATGTTGTTTCCTGCGATGGTATGCCAGCAGCCTTCAGGAAATAATTCTCTTTCTTCTGCTGCCACTCGAGACCAACATTTTTCACACAATTTGTATTCTTCAGCTTCAAACACGAGTTGCATTTTCCTTATACATTGGCATATTAAGAGATCCTCGTGCACCTCTGGATAACACTGTCCGACACGATTTTTGGGTTCCTATAGCCACTATGAAATTCTTGTAGAGCTTCACTCCCTGAACAAGAATCCGAAAACCGAATTCCTCCATCACCCTCAGTTTTTTAAATAAACGAACTTTTGTAAAAACCCAAAATTTTCGACAAAAATGAGGTATTGCATGGAAAGTACAAACGTTAGAAAGTTCTAATTGGTGTTAAAAGATAAAGGAGAGCTTCCCGAATATAGTGGCATGCAATTTATTAATTGTTTCTGGTCCTAAATAGCAATAAATTAATGTCAAAGTTTAAAAAAGTGTCGACGTGAGCAGTTTCTGCGCAATATTTTTGTATTTTTACGAAAAGTTTTTTGTTCGGCACGAAAACTCTACCCAGGATCGGATTCTGTAGACATTTCTGAAGAAGAAACGGCCCGATGAAAGTGTTGGAACGATATACATTTCGAGTAGATCGAGAAATTGTTCGATGGCAACATGTACACGACGTTTTGCCGCCATGAGCTTCGCTGCTCACTTCTCTCTGTCCGACAGGGCCGAAGCTACGCGTAATCAACACCGATGGAGGGATCCAATGGGGCACCCACTTTTCGTAAATAATATTTGAATTTTTTTTAGTACTTCAATGTTCTGTTTCTTTTTTACATATTTCTGTGGATAATAATCACCAAACTGTGATATATTTCACACAAAAAATCACACCAGAGTATTTGGAGTTGGTAACGAAAGTATTCTAACACTAGTATAATTTTGGCTTCTACGCCATATAATTAAATAAATATTTAAATATATATTTAACGATATGTTTCAAGAAGTTTAACGTTTTGAAAATGATTATTTATTCATGATCGAATTATCGTTATAATTCAAATGATAACTGTATACATGATATACTTGTAATTCGAACAAATTCAGAATAAAATGAATATTTCTTGTTCATTATTTTTCTTTTATTATTTCTCCATTTTTAATTTATGATTCACAGTTTGGTGATTATTATCCATAAAAATATGTAAAAGAAGACAGCACATTGAAGTACTAAACAAAATGGCACGCCCCACACGCTAAGTGGGTGCCCCATTGGATCCCTCCATCGGTGTTGATTACCCATAGCCTCGGCCCTGTCGGACAGAGAGAAGTGAGCAGCGAAGCTCATGGCGGCAAAACGTCGTGTACATGTTGCCATCGAACAATTTCTCGATCTACTCGAAATGTATATCGTTCCAACACTTTCATCGGGCCGTTTCTTCTTCAGAAATGTCTACAGAATCCGATCCTGGGTAGAGTTTTCGTGCCGAACAAAAAACTTTTCGTAAAAATACAAAAATATTGCGCAGAAACTGCTCACGTCGACACTTTTTTAAACTTTGACATTAATTTATTGCTATTTAGGACCAGAAACAATTAATAAATTGCATGCCACTATATTCGGGAAGCTCTCCTTTATCTTTTAACACCAATTAGAACTTTCTAACGTTTGTACTTTCCATGCAATACCTCATTTTTGTCGAAAATTTTGGGTTTTTACAAAAGTTCGTTTATTTAAAAAACTGAGGGTGATGGAGGAATTTGGTTTTCGGATTCTTGTTCAGGGAGTGAAGCTCTACAAGAATTTCATAGTGACTATAGGAACCCAGAAAAAAAGTTTGATTTTCTCGGGCAGTGTAATCAGCGGGATTTACTTCATCCTGAAAGTGATTCCAATTTTTAATTTGTGTCGGACGAACTATCGAAGACGAAGGAGTGTTTTAATTTATTCTGATGTTTCGCGATTAGGTGTCCGGTCGCATCTGTTTTTAAGATTGCATTATTTATATCCGACATCTACTATCTCGTATGGCCCGATGTAACGTGGATCGAATTTACTTGTTTCAGATTCTTTTTACACATGGACGTATTACTCCACCATAAGCTATGTCGGATTAGCTCACTTATCGTAATATAGCTTGTTACGTAATCAAATAAGATCCAAAAGTCGGCCTATTCTTTTCGGAGGGGAACGCACTACTGGCTGTTTCGTGGTTTTCCCGAAGATTAATTCGTAGGGTGTGAAATTCGTAGCTTCGTGAACGGAGGTATTTATATGAAATCATGGCAAATGGTAAGTAGAGGTCCCATTCTTCATATGACTCGATGTGTTGTTTTAGATATTCTGTTAATACAATATATGGCTCCTTTTTAACGACCCATCTCGGCAACATGTAGCATTAGTTTCCCAAGAAACTAATGCTTACATCTATCGAAATGGATTTTGCTGTCCCACGTATTGCAATGAAATGACTCGCGGACGCGTCAGCTATTATCATGGCTTTAATATCTGATAAAGCAACTGCTAACCAATACTTTTTTAAATTTTCTCGCATAGTTAAAATGTAGCGATTTCCATTGATTGTTTTTGGAAGTAGTCCAAATGTGTCGATGGCAAGTTCGTCAAAAGGTTCCAGAGATATTGATATTTTTCTTTTAACCCTTTCGGTACGGAGGACCTGGCCGCGGTTATACATTCGTGGAACGAGGAAGTTTTCCGCGAGAGTGGTTGCACTGTCCGACAGCGTAAGTCGCGAAAACATGTTTTGCGGCATTCATAGAAATCTCGAGCGTGATTGACACTAAACTTTTCATTCGGACCGCGACATCGGTGACTGACGCGGAATTTAACGTGTTTGGAAAACATTTCTAAAATGTTTACACTGCTTTGTCGTAACTTAAACCAATCCTCGGCAGAAAACCGATTTCGACGGAATCTTATCTCGCGGGTCAGACGGAAGGACGGACAAAACAGGCATGGCGCTTAACGTTTTAAAATCATATCTTTTTCTTTACAGTACATTAATTAAAGTAAATGGCATTGATATAAATAATATGGTCCAATATCACAAAATTAAAATAAAGAACAAAACTAATAGTGTAACATAATAAATAATAAAACTAATAGTGAAATATAATCAACGACAAAATTAATAGTGTAACTTGGTGTGTTAGTTTTCGAAACAAGGGGAAACGCGCAAGCCCACATTACATTGTTCGCACTGATACTTGGATTCACGTCTCACACCACCGACTGATATATCGAAGGAAAATGTCCCCCTGTGAGCCTTGTGGGATAATTACTTCTTGACTTGCTGCACCGATGATATTCATGATTCTTGTGTGTTATTTTTCTAATATTTCCTTAATCAACTGAAGGTGAAATTTCGCCATTGAGATTTGTTTTTTTGTGGTGTGCTTATATAGGCAGTATGCGTTCCACACGCAAATGTCGATCAAGTGGAAAAAGAGAGTATTTGCGATACCACTTTAAACTTTTGCGAGTTGCATCGATAGTAATTATCACCATATCTGATTTATCGATTGTACCCATTGAAGAGTTATAATCTATTACGCATTTGGGCTTTAGAATAATTTCATTTTTTCTTGACTTCTTAGGTACTTCTGCAAATTCTGCGGTATGGATAGTGTGAGAAGCATATCAAATTTCTTTCTATCAAACCATTTCATTGCAAACAGATTTTCAGATGAGCGGAACACTGCCTCTTCTTTTTTCAATTTATCAGTTATTTTAAGCATCTCTTTCCGTCTTCTTTGCACAGTGCCACAAGCGTTCGTACTTTTTTCATGGAGTAGGTTGAACAATATGGGACTGGAAAACCAGTTGTCCAGATAAATAGTATGGCCTTTGTTTAGAAAAGGTTGCAAAAGCGACATTACAATGTTCCCTGGCTTTTCAATATATTGATATTCGGTAGCTACAGTAGCACTAGCCCCACAATAAATGATTATATCTTGGATATAATCCGTCTTGCAGTCACAAAGTAGGAATGATTTTGTATCAAACCTACTCCTTTTCGAGGGAATATATTGTTTAAACGAGAGACGGCCTTTGTAGAGGAGTAGACTTTCGTCTATACATAACCGCTGGTATGGCTGAAATGCATTGATAAAAAGATGTTCGTAGCATTTCCACTACTTCATTTATTTTGTGTAAACGATCGGCAGTGTGGCCGACTATGTCCGTAAAATGCAACATTTTCAATAATGAAAAGTAGCGATCTCTACTCATAATTTTACTGAAAATATCGCTTCGGAGAATCTTATCTTTAGACCAATATTCATTTAAGGATAACTTTTTGGTTCGCGTCATTAATAACGACGCAGCAATAAAACAGTATAATACATTCACTTCCATCCCTTCTGAAGCGTTCAAGTGATCTCTTTTGAGCTGTCGACACCGGTAATAGTTTGTTTTTTTCACAATAAATTTAACTAAATCTTTAGAAAAAAGCAGTCTGTAGCAACCCAAAATTCTCGACGAACGATTTAAATTGTTCCCTACTACTCCCGAAGGATGTGGCGTAAAATCATGAATTTTTGGACTAAGCTTCTTTGATGTCCATTTGATGCTAGAAGGAGTATCAATTCGTACTTCAGGCTCTTCTGCTTCTTCAGATACCGAGGTGCTAAGTACACGTGCTCGATTGTTCCTCGTTTTGCGAAATGCTAAATTATATTGATTTTCTTCATCAGAATCTCTTTTGGAATCAATGATTTCCTTTATTCATTGTTCTCTTTTCAAGCGTTTTACACTCATCCTGAAGGGAACTAAATTCAAATTGTAAGTTATACATAAAAAAAATTAACGATATAAGCAAACATTCCAATTTGTTTTTCGTAGCTTATCTATATATTATAAAACATATATAATTAAGGCACGCTGTTGACTGTTACTAATTATATATTATAATGGAACGATTAGAACAGCCGGGAATTTTAAACACAGGATAGTAAAGTAATGTGTACTATAGAGAGTAATCATACCCACATAACTTTCCGTTGGTGCTGTTCACGGTGCCCACATAAAGTGCCCACATAACTTTCCGTGGATGCCGCCAATAGGCGGCGGTAGTACCGAAAGGGTTAATTGATTTAAGGTTTCCGTTACACCCTTGTGACCTGCGATTAATCTACTGCAAGCTTCTTCTATTAATTTTCATCGAATTTCATCTGCTGGTGTGACAATGTTATTCGTGTTCGTAGGTTGTGGCAAAACTGGGCTAATATCTGGTTCGTCTCCATCAGTTGAACTGCTGTTCTCCTGGGATTTAGATTCGCAATCAGGTATAGACTAAGTTATACTTGGTTCACTGATCTTGGCAGGTGAGATTATTGGTAGATGTAATGGCGTAGATGAGGCTCCTGGGAGATTGTAGATGTGTGGTGTTTGCATCATTGTTTCTTCTAATCTTGGCTTCGCTGTTATCACAGTTTCATCTATTGAATTGCGTTTGCAAAAGATGCTTGGGTCGTCGATTTGGTTATTTGGCTATTTGGGCGTTTGGCTCTCATCGAGAGTGTGGGTTGTGGATGTCTTAAATGAATTTAACACTGTCTTAAATTCCCACGTTTCCGACGTTATGTTCGACGTTCTTTTCCTGTGGCTGAATAATTATTCTTGAGCGAATTTAAAGTACGTGAAAGATAAGCTATGAAAAATATGTCAGGAATGTTCTTCGTATGTCACACTTCTAGTGAGCATTTTCTATGACTTCAATCAACTTTCTACTTGACATTATTAAAACCCCAGAGTAACCATGAGAAGAAAATAAAATAAAACATTTGTCTACAAACTCCTATTAAAATTTGGACGAAACACGCAATAGAAATTACAAAAATATTAGTTTGCATAATTGCCTAAGTATTCTCCATGTTTTTTATTATGTTGACTTATATGACTAGACATTTTCGGAATAATAGAGAATGTTACCTTTCATCTTTTGTAATACACTGGTTTATATACACTTGACTAAACCAATTTCACACTAACCGATGATTTTCGAAAAAGGATTTCATAATTTTGGTATTTTAAATAATGTTGTACACATAATAAATCATCTCATAGGTGTACTTTAAAAGTAGCTGAAAAAATTCTTTTTAATGATAATATAATAATTTAAATCTCTCTCTGTAGTTTCGGGAAAATACTCTTTATATTATACTATGTTGTAATACCACATAGTGTTTGTTTTAATTAGTTTTATTTAATCTGATCTTATTTTTATTAATAAATATTTAGCGTTATTTATGAAACTTACATTTGTAGGATAGTAATGGATAAATGCCAGCTGAAAACGTGATCATTTTTTTATATCATTATACTCGAGGTAGGAAAGTTAATTCTTAATTCTATCAATTCAAATGAATTCTGCAGTATTTATGGAGTATTTTTTGTTTCCAATAGATCATTTTGGACATATGTTGCACAATGTAGTCATCGAGACGAGTTTTTCTATTTTTTCGATCGGATGTACAATTTACACGTTTTTGTCCCGATGTCGCGTTCAGTGATGGTTCGTGAAAGAAATTATTCGTAATAAGACTTAATTCTGTTTGTACTATGCACAGTATTGAACTATAAGAATTATACATATATCTGTTTGAACTGTTCAAACGAACACGGTAACATACAGTGTATTTGTATGTATGATAATAAGTTTGCTCGAAAAAATTTGAACGCAAATTGTTATATTAAGTTTAATGTACAATTCATAACTCCTACTATCGTATAGTTTAAAGCTAACGAGAAGACTTTTGCGACGAACATGCCCGCACTGTTTATAGTCATCTCCTCGTCAAATCTGAATAGTGCATATAGCGGCATGAGTACGAATCATGCATAATTAAAGTGTGGATAGTAAAGTATTATTATACTACTTTCATGCTTACTATAGCGAAGACAACCTGCAAAATTGACATCAATTTTTTCATCACTTTTTTAAATCGTGGGTTTAAACATCAATGTAGAGTATTATCAGAATCTGAATCATAATGTTTTATGTGAAATATTATATAATAGAATGAACCATCTACATCTCACAGTTGTATGTATTTACGTAACCGGAGGATGAAGTTTTGGAAATATGTAGTACCCGGGAAGGCTCATAAAGTGCAGAAATAAGTTAAATGTTCGACAATTTCCAAAATTACTAGTTTGTTATTCTTCTCAAATTTCCAAATATGTTGCAAATGTATCTTTTCGTTGGGAAGGATGAATTGGAGGAAGGATTGGAAGGATGAATTGGATAGTGGACTGTATGGTAAAAAACGCTGGTGTAATAACGCTAAATATGTTTTAACCAATAAGATTCGTCCAGAGGAGGTTATAGATGATATACAATAGAATGATGAAATGTGATGATGTGTCGTGAAGGTCATGAATGATACGATTAAGCGATCAATTTATGGCTATAAAGCTGTATCGAAATTTGCAAGCGCAATCGATTGTAGCGAAGCTAGGCTGCAAGCGCAAAAGTATTACAAGCGTAATATGAATTGCGCGCACAAGAGCAGAGAAGAATTACAAGCGTAACTATATGTATCTACGTAACAGTAGCTGATAACTGAGATGACAAATGAAAACTAGCCACGGTCGCGGTGTGAGGGCCTATTTATTTCGTTGTGAATATTGAAAACTAAGCAGCACTGAATGTTCGTTACAGTGCACGAGGGCAATGTCCTAACGAACAACGTTACATGGGAAACGACGGAAAATAAATAATGGTCGCGCTAGAATTCTTATGTGATTTTAGACACACGGGGCTATTTGTTTCAGCGTACTGGATCTGTATTGGAAAATTTATAGTTGGGTCGGGTTGTTGCTTGACAAATTTCCAATATTCGGAATCAGCAACGGAATCGCCAACATCTAATTTCACCACAAATGAAGAGTTGCATTAAATGGAACATTCAGATTGAGAATACTCCATTTTTTGTTACTGCAGAGCTGTGCATTCTTGGTAGTTTGCAGGAGATTTCTTGTACTCTACGCGCCCGAAATAACTAAATGTGTTTCTGTAATGGTTATAATATATGGAGGAAGAAAAGCAGTACAACACCCACTCTTATGTTATTCATCGAAACCAAATTATTCGAAATGCATTAATGATACTACTGCAGCTTGGTTTCAGTAGTCGAAGACAACTATGGCTGGGCTATTAATTATCTCATATCTTTCGATATTAATTATAGGTAAATATAGCCATTTTCAAAGCATGGTCACAACTATCAACCTCAATTTCCAAAGTATTTCGAAATTTGGTTCCAAAATTTCAAATAGTGTGATATACATAACCAGAAATGTAACCTGCAGTGGATACATTCTCAATAAACCGGCAACAAATATTAATCACATAATGAAAAATACCAAGATTGCACGATTCCTACTAAACATTCAAGTGGAAATATAGAAAGCAGGAATTTGTTTGCTTGAAGATTTACGGCTTTAATCGTCAGCAAAAACCGATTGGATCAATATGGAGATTGAGTGATGCAGTTTTCATGCCAAGATTCACGTCAGTGTTCAGCAGATATCTCGAAGACTGGTTCTTCTGCTTGAGACTTTGTATGGCGCGATTGCGGAAGTAATCAACAAGAAAAGGAAGACTACATTGATCTGAATTTCGATGTACTTTTGGGGCAAGGATTTCAGATTTGATATTGGATCTTTCATACCGAACTTTCCTGGATTTGGTTAACAGTCTGAAACATTTACTTCTCGGGGTGAACAGGATCGGAAGTGATTGTGCGAAGTCGTGTATATTATCTATGAATCAAATTGTGCAGTAATGGCACTAAAAGTCATGTAGAAGCAAACTTGAAATCTGAATCGGTAATTTTTATTTACACGTCATTATTTGCTGTTGCTTTCCATTAGTTAAAAACTTGCAACCATATTTGGATAACAAGCAATACAGCTTCAGAGGATTGATTGCCTTGCTACTTATTTCTACATTCAAATCCTACTGCCACTAGAGATATTGCTTTCTTGAGTACGTTGATCAATTTACTGTCTGCTTCCGATTCTGACACGATTAAATCAAATACTCTAGATTTATAAAAATCCATGTTTATATGATCAATTTGGAATATTCATTCGATGAAATTGATAATGCAGATTTTCTAGTTGTAGCAAATTTTGCGAGGATATAACCTTGTTGTTGTCTATTAAGTAAGCTGCAAAGTTAAAAAGTAGGTATGTCGAATCTTTTCGAGCAAACTCAAGTATTTATAGTATTACAGAGTTAATGCAATTAATAAACTTATTTCTGAGGTTTTTCATAGTAGTGTTATTGGTTTAAACAGGTCTGTGATTTATATCGGACAGTATTTATCGCAGTTATTCTTGTGAAATGAAATCGCGTTGTATATTATGTGCTTGAATACGAACGCTGTGTATTTCGAACCTGCAATTTGGTACTATCACTGATTGTGAGACACTGCATTGGTTTAGGTTGAAGTACGGAAAAGACTCGGTCAGGAAAGTAATTTTTCATTCTTATTGGAGGTTTTTTGTAAACGTTTTTAAAAAAGACAGAAATGGTAAATGTTTATTGTTTACATAACAGTGCAATAGATTTCTCGCAATATTTTGGGTCGTAACATTCCAATTTCAAAAAATCCTTCTCGCTAACATTGTTTCTATGTGAAATGAAGTTATTTGCATAATTTGGGCTTGATCGAGTTTCGGAAATGCGTTCGAGACTAGTTTCGGAATGACAATATTTTTTAAGTAATTTTGACATTTTCGAATTTTGTGAACCTCATAGATTATTTAAAACATTATATTTTATTTAGGACAGTAATTTAAATAGTTAGAATGTTCAAAAATCTTATTTCTCTTTAATCAAAAATAATAAATTATCTTTGATATAATTAATCAAGTTAATGCGAATGAACTCCTGGGGCGAATTTTACTTCTCTATTATATCGTATTCTATAGATGCTATTTTTATCGTTGCTATATAGGATGCTCTTTTCTACTGGTACGTTTCGAAATGTGGTTCTGATGTTTTCATGACACTCAACAACTATCTGCTACCATCACGGAAGTTGTCGAGTCGTCTCATCGGATACAGATAACGGCTTTGATTGTGGTAGGCTTCAGCGAGGTTCGTCGTGATTTGGTAGAATGACATCATCCATTGGTTCGTTGAATTCCAAGAAATTTCTGAGAATTTACCTTGTCTTGGTACTGGAATTTTAAAGTCTAATGAACATTCGTTGATACGTAATACATATGTGGCATTATTGTTAATTGTACCATTATTTGTTAATTAAATTTAGATCTTACATGTGCAATTTTCAATTTGTTAGTGTGTACTATACGTAGATTACCTCCAATTAGTATTTCTATTCGGCAATAGAAATACTAATTTTCCTATTTTAGACTCTCTTTCATAAGTTAAATTAAATCTAATGGTTCATAAACTTCTTTAATTTGCAAATTTGAATTTTGTCGTCGTTTTCTATTTAACATTTCACCATAATTTTTAGGATTAGAATTTATTATATCGTTCGTCGATAATTGTTCGACAGGGATTTCAGGTTGTGACGGTGCTTCTTGAGCTTCGGGAGTTGGGATGCGTAGATTATCTTCTCTTTGAAACAAGGACGTTTCTTCTATCCTTGTCCTTTTTCGTACTGGATCGAATATCGGCGAGATCTCTGACGAGACAGAAGATGCTTACTATTTTCCTAATAACGGGTTGTATCTTGAATATCCATCGTTCGTTGTCTCTAGGTCCATGTAGTCGTCGATGAGAAGGATGAGGGGGTTATCGCCCCTGATAATACAAACAAGGATCAGCCCCGCTCGGAATTAACCCGAATGCTCTCAACTCCTCATCCAAGCGACAATGCCAGCTACGACCAGCTTGTTTTAAACCGTATAAAGCTTTTCGCAATAGGCAAACCTTAGCTCCATTTCTTAAATTTCGCTTCATTTCGATAGCTTTCGTTTTTATACTATAATCGCCACTCTCGGTTTCGGCTAAAATATCTAGGGCCTTATCGACGCAACGGGGAACTTCTATAAGAATTTCTTCTTCTAGTTTGCCGTTCAAGTAGGCTGACGTCACATCTATTTGATGGATTTTCATATTATATTCAGCTGCAAGAGCAGCCACAATTCTAATTGATTGTAAACGTGCAACCGGAGCGAAAGTTTCGTTAAAGTCGACCCCATAACATTGCGAAAATCCACGCGCTACTATTCTGGCCTTCCGACGGTCGATTTTACCGTTAGGCTCGTATTTATTGCATAGGACGACACGATTTCCTACCACTTTTGTGTTCTTTGGACGATCGACGACTTCGCATGTATTATTTTTTAGTATTTTAGTCGTTGGGGGTGTTCGGATAAATAATTGTTGCGTGCGGTGTAACTACTAACTTTATTAGACAAATCGCGCAGAGTCACTTCGGGCAGCGTATCGTCGTAGTAAGAGTAACGGCGTTGCGTGTACCACAAGCTTACAAGTCTTTTTCCGTCCGAGATATATCAGGGCGAGCGTCTAACTACCGCTCTTTTTATACTAGTATGTATAACCACCTCCTGGTTGGTTGACCCGCGAATGGATTTTCCCAATCAGCGTTGTCCATTTCCTTCTCACCGCCTTGTCCCTTACGCCCTGAGCGCGCCCTGTTTTGGGACCGCGTGGTGATCGGAGTGGGTGCGTTTTTTGTGATGTAACGGCCGGGGTTTTCCTCAGGGCTGTTGCGCTCGGACGTCCGGCGTTCGGGTCCGTTTTGCGTGCCCTTCGGAATTTCCGGTTATTTATGACGGTCTCGTTGACTATCGAGAATTAGGTAAAAAACTCTACTGACTTATTGCCATCTGGATAGAAAACAGCTCACTCAAAAATAGCCTTTTCGAAGGAGGGTCATAAATACGCTAGTCGTTTGCACGAGAAATAAATCTTTTTTATGTGCGCCGACTGGTCGCTACAGTATCGATCCTAATTCGATGGCAATGGCCTGGTGCCATTCATCTGCGTCCGGACCTGCGATGGCGTGCTCTAGAGGGACTTCGGTCATAAAAGTCTGTTCGACCGCGGTACTTGCTACCTGCACCGTATTATATTCTTTCCGGGGTCTACCCCTCATGCCCGTAAGTATTTTTCTCGGTTTCCCTCTACCTCTCCGAGACGGTTCGTCTCCGCGACTGCCATCATCCGCGTTTAATTCATTCGCGCTATCGCTCGATTCATCTGTATCGCCCCCGTTCTCAATATTATCGTTTTGATAATCTTGAGAAGACAGATCGACATCGAAAGTTAATGGTTCGCTATTGTGTTCGTCGCGGCCTAAATCATTTTGCGGGATATTTTCGGAGGGAACGTTCTTTACGGCAGACTTTTGAATGTCGTTCGCGCTGAAATTTTCGAGGAACCTCACATCGCGCGCGATTTCTGCCCGTTTTGCATCCTTATTCCATATTCGATATCCCTTCGAACATTCGGAATACCTGACGAAAGTCCCCTTTCGCGAACGTGGTTCAAACTTCCCTTTATTCGGATCGTTATTTAGAAAATAGACGTCGCATCCGAAATCGCGAAAGTGTTTAACAACGAGCAGCTTCCCGTAAAGCCTCTCAGAAGGAGATTTTCTGGCTATAGCTCTTGACGGACATCGATTACGAATATGATTCGCCGTCGATACGGCTTCTGCCCAAAAAGATCGCGGTAGATCGGATTGCGCGATTAGACATCTCGCCGTTTCTACTATTGTCCGATTCTTCCACTCGGCTACCCCGTTTTGCTGTGGATTGTATGCGACCGATAACCTACGTTTAATCACGTTATCGCTTAAGAACTTATCAAACCGCGAATTTATATACTCCTTCCCATTATCCGATTGTAGGAATTTAATCTTGCGACCGGTCTGATTTTATATATAGTTCTTGAATTCTCGGAACGCATCAAATACTTGGTCCTTTGACCTTATAAACCGAACTTCGCACCACCTAGAATAATCGTCAATGAACGTGACGAAATATCTGTTACCTGCGTGTGAGTGCGTTCGCATGGGGCTGCAGACATCGCTGTGAATTATTTCTAAGACTTCCGTCGCACGCTTCGATTGTTCCGGAAACGGTGTTCGCGTCATCTTATTTTCGATACAAATTTCGCAACACAATGTCCGTTTAAAATCTTCAACGTTGCCACTCGGTATGATGCACTTCCGCCTCGCTTCCAGTAGATCCTGTTGATTTAAATGTCCAAGCCGCGCCTGTGCCAAATCTCGAGCTCGTTGTTCCGTTGCGACTTCGCTACGTCCTCGTCTGCTGCCATGGCCCTGTGTGTGGACCCCTTTTGCGTCACGTAATATAGGCCATTTTTACGAATGGCCGTCAACTTGTTATTGCCTTTCTCATCGATGACTTTGGCTTGATCTTTTGTGAAAAGCACTCTGTATCCACGATCCGTTATTTTCCCGACCGATAACGGGTTTGTTCTTAGGTCCGGTACGTGCAGAGCGTCTTCTAGCGTCAAGTTCTTTTCTGAACCCCTTTCATCGATAACTACGCGCAAAGTTCCACTCGCGTTAATGTTTGTCGACGCATTGTTCGCAAGATTTAATTTTCCATGCAGCCTTTTGTCGATATATTCGAAGCTATTTAGATCCTTGCACAGGTGAGACGTGCTGCCACTGTCCAAGCACCACTGTCCGTCGCTCACCCCGTTATTCACTCGTGTTATTTCGCATTTTTGCCCGAATTCCGACGTTGTGTAGAAGGAGATATCGCTGCTAGCACCTTTAGCCGAGTGTCTCGTGTTTCTACCCTTGCGGCACTCGGATGCTATATGGCCGAATTTCCGACATCGAAAACATTTCGGTTTTGAGCGGTCGTCATCGGTATTTTCCGCAGCTCTGTTATAATTATTTTTCCCATAATTTGGTCTTACACGTCTTCCGGCAACCATAGCGTTAGGCACCGTGTCACACGATTCATTTTTGCGTGCGTCGCTTTCTTCGATGATCTTAATTCGAAGAGTATCGGGAGGTGGCAACTCATCACGCGACTCAATTGCACAACGTAAAATTTCGAAACTCTGTGGCAAACTATACAGCAACAAAATTGCCAGCAAATCTGCGTTGATATCCACGTCCATTTCGTGTAGTTTGTCGACAGCATCAAAGAATTTCCTGAGGTGTTCGCGAACATCTTCGCCCTCGTTCATGCGCGTAGCTTTACGCGCAGGCCCCCGTGATTGGTAGATCTGCTCGAGTTTCCGCCATACCTCGCTCGATGTTCTACAATCCTTTATTTGTTTTAATTCCGACGGATTGATCGACAGTATTATATCAGATTTTGTCTTTTTTTTTTTTTTTTTTTTAAAGTAAGTTTATTTTTCTCATTTCAGTCATAATATACAGAGAATAATCCTACTTAAAAATACTTTTAACATTAATAATAAAAATTTTGATAGCTATTAGTTATCAACTTGGATAAACTCTATAGCTAGCTATGGTAATATGATATGTTTTAGGCACGTTATTAGGGCGAGAGATTTATATGCTATCAGTCTTGTATCGTTAGTTGTTAGTAAAAGAAAAGGAAGAGTCTTAAAAAAACTTCTACCATCTATCTTAAATATGACTTAGGCTAATTAAAACATAAATAAATAAGGCTATAGGGTTCGGAGGATCTATTTACAAGGGAACTTAAAACTAATGTTGCTGTTAAGCATTTTGCGCTATTTAAGGATTGTATACAGGTCTTAAGACAATCACTGATAATAACTAATGACCTTTGTTTTTCCGGAACTTAGTCTATTTTTTCACTTTTTACGGGTTCTTCTGCGGAGTTCGTCAATGTGCCTGGCGTCGTTAGCTAGCCAGGAGTAATCTTTGTTTAGTCTATCCCTGTCCATTTTGTTCTTGATAGAGAGTGCTGTTGAGTAGTTGGATTGTTCTCGTATGTATTTGTTGTCGTCTGGATTGATTTTCTTATTAGCGGAGTGTCTATTCCTATGGTAGATTATGGGTAAGTTATGTTGATCTTGGATTATTCCATTATGGTCACAGAAGAGGAACAGCTCTGGGGGTATGTAACCTGAGCTTAACTTGTAGGGGGTCGTCTCTTCTTCCGTTTTCATTGTGTCTATTATTATTTGATTTTTGGTGTGGCCAATCCTGCTGAAGTAATTTCGGGTGAGTTTTAAGTTGAAGCAGTCTATTCTTGGTATATCAGCTTTTGTGTATATTTTAATGTTACTGATTCTTTTGGTGTAATTTGATTCAGCTGTTCTATATCGGCCGAGGCATGTTCTTAAGCATGATCTTTCAAATCTTCTTATTTTTTCTATAATTGTTGGCCCGGTGTTCCAGAATATGGGTGCGGCATACGTCAATATGGGTCTAACTAATAGCTGGTAGCAAATAAGTTTGGCTTTGGAGGAAAGATTTTTGTTGTAGAAAAGACTAGAGTTAGCTTTGAAGGTTCTTCTGGCTTTGTCCAGTTGCGTAATGTGGTGTTTGTTCAGTCTTAGTAGATGATCCAGTTGTACTCCGAGATATTTTACTAGCTTTTTTGGGGGATTTCAACAGTTTCGTTAGTGTGAATGTTTTTAGCTGTGATTGTTGCTTTTTCTATCTTTACTACGTTTGAGTATTTGATTTGTTTTACCGGTCTGCGGAAGAATATTAGCTCACTTTTGGTAGGATTAATTTTCAAGTTCCAGTTTTTATAGTAGTCAGTGATGTGGTTTAATGTCATTTGTCGTGAGTTTTTGATTTGTCCTACGTCCGTGTCAGCTTTGTAGATTATTAAGTCGTCCGCGTAGGCAATCGAGTGTAGTCTGTCTACGGTGTTGAGTCCGAATTCTTTTATAACTTCGCTATTATAAATGTTGAAGTGTATTGGTGATGTTACTGTTCCTTGTTGTAGGCCTTCTGAGATTTTGAATGTGGTGGTAGACATTTTCGTTCCGTCCCATATGCGGAACGTTTTTCCTTTGGTCATATTTGCTATTAGTAGGATTAGCCCTGCTGGAAATTGGTATTTGTCTAGTTTATGAATTAGCCCATTATGCCAAATTGAATCGAATGCTTTTTCAAGGTCTAGCAATATTGCCCCCACTGTCAGTCCGTTGTGTAGGTAATTGTTGAGGTCAGAAGTTAATTTGTGAATTGCGTGTGTGGTAGAAAGTTTATTCTTAAATCCGAATTGGTTATCTGGTATAATATTGTGTTCAAAAATTTTACTAATGTTCGTAGTGAGACTAATGGATCTGTAGCTTTGTGGCTCTTCTGGGTTTTTACCTTTTTTTAGTATCGGTATAGGATTTTAGCTTGTTTCCATCTGTTTGAGTAATAGGCGTGGTTAATTGCATTATTAAAGAGTATCGTGTATTCTATTATGATGGTTGTCGGTAGATTTTTGATGGCAATTGATGGGTTGTTGTCCAGTCCTGACGAAGTCTTATTATTTAGCTTTTTGATAATTTCGCTTACTTCACTGCAAGAAATGAAATGATTGGTTTCTTTATCCAGGTGTACTGGCCTGTATGCTGGGTTAGCGTCTGTGAATGTTGTAAAAGTTGCCTTTGTATCTGTCATTCTTTTTGCTATTTTGCTGTATTTGTCTGTTGTTTCGTCTGTCAGTCTTTTGGTGGTTGTATTGGTGTTAGTGCATCTTGGTGAATTTATTCTTTCCAGATACTTTCCTATTATCTCGAGTTTAGTAATCGGATCTGTAACGTAAAGTTCGTTGTTGGCGGTCCTGTCTGGTAAACTTTTCGCTACTTCTTTGTTAAATTCGTTTTTGTTAATATCAAGTCTGAGGTTTTCGATGCTAATGTGTTTTTGTGGTCTCAGTATCCTGTTAATGGTCGGGAAAAATTCATTGGCGTTCTTGAAGTTTATATTTTTAATGATGGAGGCCCAGTATGCGGTTGCAGTTTTAGAGATTTCAATGTGGAGTTTTTTATTGAGTATTTTTATTGTCCGTTTAATTCTGTTCGTCTCTTGTGTGCTGTGCTTGCTCGAGCTTTGGTACCTAATGAAATACAACCTTGATATTAGGCATGACTTTGCCGCGTGTAGTTTTTTAGTGTTATTGCTAATGTATTTTTGATAATAATTTTTATTGCTAGGTTTATTTGTTGAGACTATTTCTTTAATTGTTTTTGTGATAAGCAGTTCGAGGTAGCTGATACCTTCGTCTATTTCATTTATCGCGAGATTCCTATTATCCGGTAGTTTATTTTTTAGGTGCTTATCGGCCCGTTTGGCGAATTTTCGCCAATTAGTTTTTTTATAGTTGAATGAGTGGGGTTTAGGAGGAGTTGGTGTTATTCCTTGGAACAGTGTGGTTGGTTCTATTGCGAATGTTAGTGCATTATGATCGCTATCGTATGGGTTTGTCCTTATTTTGTTGTTGTTGAGGTTCAGTATTTCTAATCTGCTGTCTGTTATGCAGTAATCCAGGAAAGAGTTTGCTTTGGTGTACGTAGGGTTGGCAGCTGCGTAGATTGTTGTTTTATGTGATATACTGTTGTCGACCTCCCATTGTAGTAATCGTCTGCCCCTGTCATTCGTGTTTGAATCACCCCATTGTGTATTTCTGGCGTTTATGTCGCCGGCTATGATGAAGAAACTGTTTTCGTTGTCCAGATGAAAGTCTTTGTAAAGTTGTTCGAACTCGATTATGAATGTGTTTTTTGTGGATTGTGGGGCGTATATGCTGAAGATGAGTAATGTTTTTTTTGAGTTTACTATTATTTTTATCACTGTGTATTCTATGATTCTATTTTTCTTTGAGTTTGGGTATGGGACCATGGTGTAATTGATGTTGTTTTTTATAACTATTGCAGTACCTCCGCCTCTCGAGTTTGGAGCTCTGTCTGTCCTAATTATGTCGTAGTTGTTTAATTTCAGTTTGTGTTTGTTGTTAAGTTTGGCTTCTGAGATCAGTATAATGTCGTGTTTGTAAGCTTCAATATATTTTTGTAAGTCTAGTCTTTTCTTAATTGTGCACAGTGAATTTACATTTATCGCTGATATTTTGATTGGGTTGCTGGTGGTTGTGTGAGCCATTACTCGATTGACCATTGTGCTAAGTAATCGATTCTCAGTGTATTTTGGGTGATTTTATTATTGAAATCGACTAGTTGTTCTTTGATTTCGTCTAAGCTACTTATGAATATATCAAGTATTTGGCTTATATTTATGTTGTTGTGGTTATTATCGTCCGTTACTTGAAATTGTGTTCTTTCGTTGCTGTTGGTCAGCATTCTTGGGGTTGGGGGGGGGGGGGGGTGAGCCTTTCGTTTCTGGCGTGTGTTTCGGGTTGTGCCATATGTTGTGTGTATGGAATTCTATTGATTTTTGTGATATTTGTGTATGAAATACTGGGGTCAATTTGTCTGTGAATTTTTTGTGTTTTTTCGAAAGCTTTTCTGTTTTTGTTTTCGTGTTCTTGCTTCTTCATGTTCATTATCATAGACATATATGGGCAGCCCAGGTAAGAGGCCGGGTGCCCATTTTCCCCGCAGTTAGCGCATTTTAGCTCGTTTTTATTACCTGATTTCTCGATGTTGCATTTTCCCGGTTTATGGCTTTGTGCGCATTTGACGCACCTGTACCCCATGTTGCAGTTAGAGCTGGCGTGACCTACTCTTTGGCAGTTTTTGCATTGGAAAATTTTAGGCTTTCTAAGCCTTTCCCATCTTATTGATTGGCTTAGCAGTTTTTTGATTTTGGGTAGCTCCGGATGATTGCTATTTTTGTCTATTTGCACTATAAAATGGTATTTATTGCTATTTGTGCGGTCAAATTGTAGTTTGTTAATTTTGATTATGCTTATGTTATTGATTTTGAGTTCTTCTAATGCAGCCATTACCTCAGCTTCATTGAAGCCCCCTCGAATGCCCTTAAGGACGAATGATTTGTTTTTAAGATGGCTTGGGGTGAAGGAGTGGAATTGGAGGTTATTTTCCTTCAGGATTTCCATGCTTTTAAAGTGAGCAGACTCATCACTGGCGTTGAGCCTCACAGTATCTTCGTCTAGTTGTTTTACCATAAATGACTCTGTGTTAAGTTTATTTTCTGAAATCAATGCTATTATAGTTTTTATCTTTGATTTTGTTATATATATATTGGTGGCATTCTGCCCTTCCCTTTTGGTGTGGTGACATTTTCGGGAGTCCCCTGCGTTTCTTTGTTCTCAGCGCACTCTGCCGCGAGGAAATTGTAAAGGGTGTCCCAAAATTCACGCAAGAAATAATTTTGATAGAAAAAACACAGGTTTATAATTAAAAATTGTAAATTTTTTATTGATTTATATAGTATACAGTGTAGGGTTATGTATGGAATAGCATATCGGGTAAATGGCCTCCACGACTTTGCTGGCACATACGCACTCTTTTGTTGAAATTTTCCATGATTGTTTTACATAAATGTGGCTGAATTTCGTTGATACAGCGCTCAATTTCCTCCTTCAAGGCGTGGGTGGTCGTGGGCTTGTTGACATAAACCTTAGACTTCAAAAAAAACCCAAAGAAAAAGATCCAACGGCGTTAAATCGCATGATCTGGGCGGCCAATTCTGATCACCAAAACGGGAAATTACACGACCAGGAAATGACTCATGCAGTAATTGAATTGTTTCTCGGGCTGTATGGCATGTGGCACCGTCTTGTTGAAACCACATGCCGTCCACATCCATGACTTGCAATTTTGGCACAAAAAACTGGATTATCATGTCGCGATAGCGAGCACCATTAACCGTTATTGTCTGACCAGCTGCATTTTCGAAGAAGAATGGTCCGATGATGTCTCCAACCCAAAATCCGCACCAAACAGTGACACGTTGTGGATGCATTTGTTTCTCAACAATCACTTGTGGATTTTCTGAACCCCAAATGCGACAATTTTGTCGATTAACACTTTACCGACCGCTAGCGTTTCAACAGCATACGCACGTCCGACCGGCCGCTCAGCCACGGATTCGCTCTCGCGCCGGCTCTGTTCTGGTTTAGAGTGTCACGCGGGGGTGTCTGTGCGTGTAGTGTTTAAATAAAATTGTCTGCTTTCTGTTATTATAGGAAAAGTATATTTAATAAAATCTTTTATTGTAATAATATTAACGGTAAATTATACTTATTTTATGTATCACAGTCGTTACTACACATAGGAAATAGTTAATATTTTTTTAAAGTATGATATCGTTCATAACAGTCGCCTTTATGTAATGGAACTTCGCAATATTTACAAACAAAACATGTTCTACTTCTTTTTTTATGAGCTGCACAAACTCTACATTGTCTTTGGGGTTTTACACTTCGACCACTTGTCACTATATTTATAAGTTTGTGTTTCCCCAAATTCGATAGTCTGCCAGGATGGTCTAACATGGGTGCTCTCCTTGTAAGTTCAGGACTGGGCAGGTTGTCATCGTGTTCCGTACAATTATCTTCGGTTTCATTATCTTCCGTCCACGCAATTGCCACTTTGTGCAAGAAATTCTTATATGTAATATTTTTTCTATTTAGCACTGTGTATGCTTTGAATGAATTGAATAGTGCACAATTGATGAAAAACATTACAACGCGTTTTGTCCATTTTTTTGTTTTGCGGAAAATGGAATAATATGAGAGATATTGGTCCGCGCGATCTACGCCCTTCATATATTTATTATAATTTATGATCGAATTAGGCTTTTGTATCAGGGCTGTTGATGTTTTGCTTCTGCTTGTGGATTCTGTCAATTGTGCAGAATGTATGGTAGAGACCATGTTGACATTTCTTTTGCCATTATTCCACACTTCTAACAAGATTTGGCGATTCCTGCGAAATTCGTATTGTCCTCTTGAAAGCCGTAATGTTTGTAATGATTTAGGAAGACCTCTATTTTTACGAATGGTTCCACACACTCGTATTTTATTTTTTAGAAGAATTCTAGCCATTTTTACACTATTATAATAATTGTCTTGATAGACCTCGTGCCACACGTTTTTGTATGGTTCAATAACCGTTAGAACTGTGTCTTCCAATTTATTTCCGTCAGCGGCATAAACGTGAAAATTACATATATAACCTGTGATAGCTTCACACACCGCTCTCACAAGTATCCCATATTTAGTTATTTTTGCGGGATTATACGTCCTAATCGAGAGTCTACCCCTCCACGGGATTATACATTCATCCAAAGATAATTGTTGACATGTTTATAAACGTCAACAAATTTCCGCCGTAAATAGTCAATCACAGGTTGAATTTTAGCAAGCCTATGTGAATTGTGCGGTATGTTGTTATTGTCCGAAAAATGCCAGCTCTGCATAATTTGCACAAATCTGTTTCGGCTCATTGTTTGTGAGAAGAATGGAGTTGCAATAGTTCGATCAGTTGACCAGTAATCGTATAGAACGTCTTTTTTTATTTGTCCCATTAGAACTATTAGTCCTAAAAACTTCTTCATTTCCGGAACTGTGATATCAGTCCATTTTTTTGTTTGTGATGGAATTCGATATTTCTCCATGACCTGATAATGATATCGGTTGGATTCTATCACCAAGTGTTCGAAAAAGTCGTTTCCAATAAATAAATTGACACTGTCCATTATATTCTCTGGAGAACTTGGCATAATTTTTATCCCAGGGCTGCCTTCGAACGGTTCCAGAATTACTGCCTCGTCGTTCGTCGACCATACCTCATCGTCAATTTCATTGTTATTCACATCGTTCTCAATAATATTTCTTTCATCTTCCTCTGAATCAGTGTATGTTAGTGGCAATACACATCTTCGTCTCCGAGTTATGATATCGCTACTATCACTGTCGTCACCACTATCACTTTCTGAATAACTGTCAGGACAGTCTGACAAATCATCTAAATAAAACTCTCCGGTGCCACTTTTTTCAGTCATTGCGAACGGTAAATTTTTCAAAACGATATAACACTGTAGCAAGTTACAAAGCAAAGCAACACAACTAATGCCACTGCGCAACATAACTTAATACAAAATAATCGGTCGATAAGCGTCGGCGAGAAAAAGCCTATTAATCGGCTACCGGTCGGTAAGCGTAGGCGAGAAAAAGCCTATTAATCGGCTACCGGTCGGTAAGCGTTGGCGAGAAAAAGCCTATTAATCGGCTACCGGTCGGTAAGCGTTGGCGACGAAAAGCCTATTAATAGGCTACCGGTCGTTAATGTGTTAACAAAGCCATCCAGATGAAAATGAGCCTCATCGCTGAAGATAATTTTGTTCGAAAAATCAGCATCCACTTTTTGTTGTTCTATAATCCATTCAACGAACTCTCTTCGCTGTGCGTGGTCAGTAGGCTTCAGTTCTTGAGTCAATTGAACTTTGTAAGCATGAAGATGCAATTCTTGACCACGGCGCCGAATTGATGTTCCTGGACTCTCAGCAACACTCTCTCGAACTGCTTCAATGTTTTGTGTTGAACGACTTGTTGAAGGACGGCCAGACTGTTTAACCCTTTCGCGGCGGAGCGCTCTGAAATGAGTTGCGCTCTAAGCAGCCGATGCCAGATCGACCGCGCGGACAAAATACGCGAGTCGTTCCGAACGCGGTGTGCGGAGCTGATTTTGCTGGTCATTTCTCTAACGCGGCTGGCCGGCACGCCGATCAAACAATAATATTAATAATAATAACAATTTTAGTAATGTTTAACAATCTTTAATAATCTTAGATAATTTTTAATAATATTCCTTTGTGTGGTACAATCTAAAGCAGGGTTCAATACATAAACCAACTTTACAGTCTTTACATTCAAATCGTGTTTCGGTTCGCTTTTTGTGTTTGCTGCAAACTACACATTTCCGCCGACCGTTCTACCGCTTTCCTGTGGGATTGATATATTTGGATGGAAAATGTGTTTGAACCAAACGTAACAGATTATCTTTGGATGCAGTTTGGCCTCCAGACTTATTATTACATATATTTTTATTTGAATATTTGAGTAGAATTTCTCGAATGAGACGTAAATGAAATTTCGCAAATGTTATATTCTTTTTTGACGTAATTTTGTAAAGTATGTAAGTATTGTAAATCGAAAGGTCCACCATATGGAAAAATAGTTTCTTATACCATTTTAGAGTTTTACGAATAGTATTAATGGAATTTAAAATCATATCCGTTTTATCAACTGCTCCCATAACGCGATTATAGTCTACTACGACAGTTGGTTTTAGAATTGGTCTTCCCGTTTTAATATCATTTCTTTTTGTTTCTGTATACTCAGCAGAATGATAACTTGATAACATTAGCACTCTCTTCTCTTTTGTCCATCCATTTTAGTGCTAATAATTTATTCGTAGATTGAAATGCAACTTCGCCTTTGCATAATTTATTGGATATATTAGGCATTCCACGTCTGGTTTTCTTCACGGTTCCAAATGCATGTGTCCTATTGTGATGTAAGAGAGAAAATAATGCCGGGCTTGAATACCAGTTATCGGTGACCAAAACATGACCCTTATTTAGATACGGTTCCATCAACGTCGTGACAATATTTCCTGATTTTCAAATTTCTGCTAAATTATTGTTTGTTATATTCGTGCGCGCTCCACAATAGACAATAAAATCTTGGATATATCCAGTATAACAGTCACAAATAACATACGACTTGATGCCAAATCTGTTTCGTTTCGAAGGTATATACTGCTTGAAGAAACATCGTCCTTTGAAAAGCAGCAAGCTTTCGTCGATTCATAAATACTTGTACGGCTAAAATGCTCGTGAAAAGGAATTTCGCAGTCTGTCGATGATGCTCCGAAGTTTTATTAGCACGTCTTGATTTGTTGTTTCATTGTTATCATGAAAGTGTAGCATTTGTAATAGAGATTTATACCTGTCTTTTGTCATTATTCTTGGAAAACTTTCCGTTCGTAATAACTCGTCGGTTGACCAATATTCTTCTATTGATACTTTTCTTACTCTTGACATTAACATCGACAGAGCAAAAAATCGATACATTTCGGTAACTGTTGTATTTTTCCATGCCAACAATCGTGAGTGCCTACTGCGTACAGTTTTCGTAGTATAATAAGCATTGCTTTCTCTTACAATATGTTCAACCATATTTTCGGAAAGCCAAATTTTGTGCGCTCCAAAGAAATTGCCGCGGATCGATGTCTGGTAATTCCTCAATGTTCTCAGAATCAGATTCCGAACTACTTGGCAGTAGGCGCTTTTTATTATATGCATTTGGAATTCTACCTTTGTATCCAATTTCTCCAAACATTTCAGACAGGTCAGAATCCGATGAAAATTCCATATCATCGTAGCTCATATTCGTCGTCCATTTGTCCATGATTAGGGCAAAATTTGTGGATAATTATATTTGATTATGTAAAAAAAACCTTTGCACAAGAAGCGTATGCTGCCAGCACGTAAAAAACAAACGACTTAATGGACATTATTGGGCAGTTGTTGATAACAAACGAACCGTGCCTTCGTTCGAAGAGAGCGGCTCCGGATGGGCACCATCTGGCGCTGTTCGTTCGCAGCGGGTAAATTTGCCTGAGCGCCATTAGGCTCTGTTCGCTGAGAGTGAGCATCTATAGCTGAGCGCCTAAAGGCGCTGTTCGCCGCGAAAGGGTTAAATCTGGGGCCGAAGTTGACGCCTAGGTATCTGACGGTCTTCTTCATTGCTATTGATCCATTCCCGATCTTGATCGTGGGAGGGCGTCTGATGTCAAGGAGTCCCTTGAGAAGGATCATTTCCGTTTTAGAGTCCGACAGATGCAGCTTGTGTTGCTTGCACCAGTCGGCTACGATCTTCGTGGTAGCATTGCCTCTGACCTCGAGTTCCCTTCTGGAGTCGCCATGGATCATGACCAGGAGGTCGTCGGCATATGCTATGGTAATTATGTTGCAGCGAGCCAGAGTGTTTAGAAGACCGTCAAACACCAGGTTCCAAAACCTCGGACCCAGGACTGAGCCCTGCGGACAACCCTTTGTCACGCCTTTTTCTGCAATGTTATTATTGTTCTTGATCTGCACAGACCTCCCCGAGAGATAACTCTGGATAAGCCTGTACAGATTCGCCGGACAGTTGCGCTTCTTCAGGTTGTCCAGGGTTGAGGGCCACCAGACATTGTCGAATGCGCCAGCTATGTCGAATAGTATTCCAATCACGTATCTCTCTCGGCTTTGTGAAGTGATCCGCCTGACTCTCACAATTGCTTCCTCCGTGGATCTGGCTGGACGGAAGCCGAATTGCTGGTCAGAGGTATGTGGGTGATTCTCAAAGATGCCTTTTAGTCTTCCTGCTATTAGCCTCTCCAGAACCTTGCTAAGGACCGGGAGGAGGCATACAGACCTGTAGGATTTGGGGTTGGCGGGGTCCTTTTCTTCGTTCTTCAGAAGAACTTTGACATCCCCCCGCTTCCACCTTACCGGAAATGTCGCCGATGAGAGACACGTGTTGTACATATGTGTGATTTCCGCGTGTAGTATGGGCCAGGCCCTTTGTACTACTTCCGGTTCCATTGCGTCAATGCCTGGGGCCTTCCCCCTTTTCAGTTTCCGGATGGCCGTGTCGATCTCTGAAATGGTGAATGGAGTGGTGTCAGTAGTGTTGGGCGATTCTAAAACGGTGGACCGAAGTCGCCTGTGCTGTTGCGACTCAGTGCTCGTTTCATCATCAGGTACGAGGCTGCTCAGAAGCAGTGCAGCAGTGTCCTGCCATGTCATTGTGTGTGCGTGCTGTTGTCTGTGAGGTTGTTGCAAGCTTTAGCGGCGTGGACTTTCCTGGTTTGTAGTCTATAGACTACTCCCCAGGGGTCTTTATTCCCCTCAGTTGTCACAACGGAGAGGAGACAGATCGGTCGGTAGGACTTCGGGGCCTTCACGTCCTTGCCCTCTCCCTTCAGGAGCACTCTTAGCACTCCTTCCTGGTGGGGGGAAAGACGCCCCAACGAAGGCACCCGTTGAATAGACGAACTAGCTGTCCTAACATTACTTTCGCGGCGGCCTTCAGCGCTCGGACCTCGACGAGGTCCGGTCCTGGTGCCTTGTCATTTCCGAATGTGCGGATCGCATCCACGACCTCGTCCGGTGAAAACGGAGAGGCGTCCGCGGTGTTTGGCGCGATTCGCACGTTCTCCCTAATCTCTCGCTGCGCGGGCGTGTCGTCTTCCGGCCGGTCGTCCGGGACGTGTGCTTCCAGAAGTTTGTTTGCTGTCTCTATCGCGCTCGTGGTATTGTCGTTGACTCGCCGGAGGGTGCTGAGCACCCTCTCGACACGGAGCTTGTTCGCTTGCAGCTTGTACACGAAGCCCCAAGGCTCCGTGTTCCCGTACGACGATACAAAGTTTCGCCAACTCTCGAGTTTCGCCCTCTTCACCTCTCTGCTGTAGTTCCGCAACGAAGTGCGGTACTCCAGCAGTTTTTGGAGGCGTGAGGACTCATCTCTTTCCTTCTGGAAGGCACGTCTCTGTTGGTAGACAGCCTTCTTCATGACCGTAAGCCCTTTCGTCCACCACGGATTGGACTTCCTGAACCTACGCTTTCTCGGCATTGACGCGGTGCAGGCATCTTTAATGATGTATGTGAGCGTTTCTGCCATTCCTATTGTTTCCTCCGCTGACTCCAGGCTCAGGACTTCGAGCCTCGATCGTGAAAGATCGGACAGGGTCTCGGAGAATCGTTCCCAGTCGGCCCGACGAGTGTCGGACCGAGAGTTCGCGACACTGCGAACGCTACGAATCTATTCTCAACTGAGGTTTCGAGTAACCTCAGGAGACCGTCGAACATAAGGTTCCAGCACGCGGGGCCGAGGACGGAACCTTGCGGGCATCCTCTTGTCGCGCGCTTGGAGATCCTTTCTGTTCCTACCGTGAGACTGACCTTGCGGTCTTCGAAGTAATTGGAGATTACCTCGAAGACATTGCGCGGACAGTCTCGATCCCTAAGACTACCTAACACTAGGGGCCACCACACATTGTCGAAGGCTCCGGAAATGTCGAAGAGTAGTGCGATCACATGCCGATGTTCGGTGTCATCGACCATGCGGCGCAACTCGACAATTGCATCTTCAGTCGACTTTCCGCGCGTAAACCTGTACTGTCTGCTGGAGATGCGTCCCGTCGCCATCGCCGTCTGCTCTAGTCTGCTCTTAAGGAGCTTTTCAAATGTTTTCCCGATCACGGAGAGGAGGCATATCGGTCGGTAGGACTTTGGATCCTTCTCGTCCTTTCCTTCGCCTTTCAGGAGGATTCTCAGAGAGCCCACCTTCCAGGCGGAGGGGAAGACGCCCCCTCGAAGGCGCCCGTTGAATAATCGCGTGAGTTCCCCGAGGATTGTTTTCGCGGAGGCCTTCAGGACCTGTACCTCATTGAGGTCCGGTCCTGGCGCCTTTTTATTTCCGAAGGAACGAATCGCTCCGGCCACCTCCACCAAGGAAAAGGGCGAGGCGTCGGCGGTATTCGGGGCGATTCGCGCCTCTTCCCGGAGAACCCTTTGTGTCGGCGAGTCGAGTTCAAGTCGGTCGTCAGGGACGTGGGCTTCCAGAAGCTCGCTGGCGGTTTCCAAAGCACCGGTTGTACTTTTATTGTTGCGCCGGAGTGTGCTTATTACTTTCTCTACACAGAGTTTATTTGCCTGGAGCTTGTATACGATGCCCCAGGGCTTCGTGTTCCCGTTCGACGTCACGAAGTTTTGCCAGCTTTCCCGTTTCGCCCTCTCCACCTCCCTGCTGTAGTTCCACAACGAAGTACGGTACTCCTGCAGTTTTTGGAGGCGGGAGGGTTCGTTTGTCGTCTTCTGGAAGGCACGCCTCTGCCTGTACACGGCCTTTTTGAGCTTCGTTAGCTCGTTTGTCCACCACGGGTTGAACTTTCTAAATTTTCTCTTTCTAGGCATTGACGCGGTGCAGGCGTCAGTGATGACGGCTGTGAGCGTCTCTGCCATCCTACTTACATCTTCCACCGACCCCAAACTCAGGACTTCGAGCCGCGACCGTGAGTGGTCGGACAGGGCCTCCGAGAACCGCTCCCAATCCGCTCGACGAGTGTTGAACCGAGAGTTCGCTGCTCCCTGATTTCCCGTCGCGGCCCTAGGTGCCCGCAGCCGGATGTCGATGGCGTTATGATCGCTAGTCGTCCATTCGCTTCTTATCCTCCATTCTTTAATATAGGGGGCCATGGAGGGGGATGCCAAGGTAACGTCGATGTATAACGATCCTTTTGGCGTCCAGAAGGTGGGTGGTTGACTAGCGTCGTTAGCTACAGTTAGTCTAAACGCGGAAACTAATCTTTCTAACTGCGCTCCCCTCTCGTCTGTGCTGTGCGGGCTCCAGAGCGAGGATTGCGCGTTCGCGTCGACAGAAATTATTACTCTCTTCCCCCTCAATTCCAGGAGTACCGTCTCCAAGTGCTTAAGGTGCTTCTCTATCTCATCTTGGTGTTGGAAGTAATAAGACACCGCGTAGAAGGAGAAGCCGGGGGCCAGCACTTCCGCACATGCGCAGTGCGGGTTACTGAGCTGCGAGATGAAAGTGACCTCAAAGTGAGAGTTGGGGATGGCGACAGCGGCCCACGGGGAGTGGGTTTTCACCGCCGCCACCCTCACTCCGGTCCCTAATCCTTTTCCCCTATATTCTGCGCCTTGCTTGCTGACGTGTAGTTCCTGCAGCAGCAGGACGTCCAGCCGCTTTTGCGCTATGAGTTCTCTGATTTCGCCCGTTACTACAGCTGAACATGCGACGTTCAGCGAACGTTGCATGTTCAGCTGTAGGATCCTAATTCCCGTGGCTACATTCGCGATCACGGGGCCGCGGTTTCGCGTTGGGGTTGGGGGGACGCGGGGGTTGGTTTTTCTAAGTCCTTGGTGGACCATACCGGCCGCTCTTGCGACTTTTGCCTGGTGTTCGGGCTCTACCTTCGTTCGCTATCGTATCAGGGGAAGACAACGTGCTACTCCCACTACCACCTCGAGTCCAACCCAATCCAGGCACTCTTACGGAGTAGTGTTAAAGTCTTTTATCTCCGCAAGAGGGGCTTCAGCCTGGCCCGAGGGGACGAACCCCGAGGGGTTCGCCCAGCATGCCGTACATCGACGGAGCTGGACGAGTCCACGCTCCGTAGGCAGTTTCGTTCTTATGTCCTTCTTTTCGTCGTTCTCACAGATCGTGCGAATTTCTGGAACTCCTTAAAAATGTTACGTCACGCGAGTCTCGACGCGCAAAATATATTATATATCGCGCGATTACCGCGGCAAAGACGCAAAATCGCAACTTTAGGGCACGCGACGCGGTTCGTTCGCGTATCCACTGGGCATTCACGAATAACGCCCTGCGACGGGCGCACAATTGGAATTCTAACCTTTCGGAGGACCTCGGTCGGTCGTTTGATCGCACTCAAGCTCGCTGTGGTCCTCAGGGTTTCCGGGGTGCAATCTGCTCTCTCAGCACGGTCGTAGACTGATGCTCGATGCTGGTTCCGGAAGCTGGGTCGGCGACGAAGGTGTGAGCGATGACTTCGATGACCCGTTCTGGCTACTGGTGTTTCGGACGATACTGCCCGTAGATGAAAGACTTCGCCAACTTTCTCAATTGGTGACGACGACCGGCGCGTTTCGGCATTCGTTAACGTTGATAAGCAATGAGAAGAGAGGCGGTCTTATTCCTGCTGCGCCCAGATCATTCGGGGTGAGATCGGTACGAGCGCTTCGGGAATAACATCGTTATTGTATTACGCGTTCGTGCAGATCATTCGGGGTGAGATCGGTACACACGAAGACGGAATAGATTCTAGAGAGTTATGTATGAATACACGAATATGTTGCCGAGTAGGGAGAGAATTTAGGTAGCTAATGATTGACGAATGTAGTAACGATAAAAAAATAATATATTCTAAAATATTACGATACAAGTACTTAATAACTAACGCGGTGAGTTGAGGTTGAATGAGACTTGGAATTAGAAACTGAATTGGAAGAATGGCTTGCAGGAGGGGACGACTTCCCTCGCTGGAGCCCGGAATGAGTCTGATCTGTGGTGTGTCTGATCTGAGCTCCTCTGGTCCTCGGCGGCCATGTTGCCGATGGGTGCTGGTGGAGAGTCGCTGTGGTGGGGCGATCGCCGGAGTGGGGCGCTGTGTATTCTGCAGCGCGCGCGGTGGATCGGCGAACATAGTAGTGGGTTGATACAATGGTAACGGTGTGGTTGTCGGTAAACGGTGGTAGTATGTCGACCGTCTGTAAATGATCGACAACGGGTCGAGTGTTGGTAACTGATCGACTGTCGGTAACTGATCGACAACGGATCGACTGTCGGTAACTGATCGACGATGGATCGACTGTCGGTAACTGATCGACGATGGATCGACCGTCGGTAACTGATCGACAATGGATCGACCGTCGGTAACTGATCGACTGTCGGTAACTGATCGACGATGGATCGACTGTCGGTAACTGATCGACGATGGATCGACTGTCGGTAACTGATCGACAATGGATCGACTGTCGGTAACCGATTGTTTTTATCATCTGTTGCAAGTGTAAGAATAGATTATATGTATAATACGTTCTCTAAATCTATGCGATTATGGTAGCTTAACCTACGTAATACGTCGGAGGACTTAACATCCCCCCCCCCCCCTTGGGAGAAAGAAAAATGACGGAGGTTATTTTTCTTCTTCGTCGGTATCGGTGAAGAGGGATGGTTTCTTATACGATATAAATTTACTGGTACGCTTAATAGAGTTTTTGAATTCTTTAGAGTCTTTAGCTGTCGAGTTCGTTGGGTCTGTCTTACTAATACACTGTCTATGGGGACGCATTCGGTGGCGGTGCGCGGAGGGACCAATTCACTGTCACTTGGTTTGTTCTTTAAGTATAAACAGAAGTGCGTCAGCGCGCACCACGACGCCGCGAAGAGCTGGAGACTCCACCCGTAAGCTGCATGTAGAGCGATCCCATTGAGGATTGTGTTGATGCAAAGTTTAATGATTCGTATAGCCAAGTATATTCCCATGAACCCAGCCATTATGGAGCCGAATTCGATGAAGGTGCCCCATATTTTCTTGCTGGTTGATTCCGCGATTTGTTTCAAGGTGTCCTCATCCATCAGATTGCGCAGTTTCACGGATCCGTCCGCGTACGATCTGCCTGATGCACCTTGTGCCAGTGCATTTATCACTGCCATCTTCTCGATGGGGAACATGATGTGTTCATTAAGTTTTTGAATATCTTCCTGTGTGTATATTCCGCCGGTAGCGAGGTTTGTTGGGTCAATGTATTTCCATGCAGATGTCGTTATCGGCTGGAGTGGCGGAGGTGGTATACTCTCTATTGGACGTGGTGTAATCTTGTACCATGCTCCGTGAATTTGGTAGATCGGTGGAATCAATTCGTTGCATATTCTCTTGGTGCCTGTCTTCGTGAGGATGTGCGTGCGTGGTGTCAGGAAGAACGAATTGTTCCCATAGGTGACGGGGAGTTCGTCGTAACAATCCTCTGTTTTCCTGAGGGTGCACTGAACGGGTATGCACTTGATGACGTGTATGGCTTCTCCGGCAGGGATGGCCACGTAACCGGGCTCTTTTACCAATGTTGTGGCGACTTCGGCTGGTGATATATGGACGAGTGAAATAACATTTTTCAAGACCTGGCGCTCCAGTGCGCATTTTTGGTTGATGATGTCTCTACACATTGCGATGATTTGGGACCGGAGATGCTTCTCGACATACACGAATTTCGTGTTCACGTAAGTGAATATGTCCAGGCTATTGATCTTGGTTCTTGTAATTGATTTGAATTTTCCTTCTTTGTCTGTTTCCAAGAGGAGTAGTTTCGGATGTTCGGTACGGATTAGCGTGTAGCCACAGATTTGTGTGCGGCCGGTGCTCGTGAGTGCGAATACGCACCGGATGCCACTGTGTAAGTTGGAGTACTGCTGTGGTTTGGTGTGAAGACCTTGGTAGATCTGCCCTCGAAGAGGACTTCGTATTTGTTGAAGGGACACTGATCGGTCGGCATGATGTCCCAAAAGGTAAATCCGTCCTCCGGATCCGTGCAGTATTCCTTGTCGAGTGTACACCGGTGTCCGGTGGGTAGGAGTATCTCGTTCGTCGAGATTTTGGTTGAGGCGCTGAAGTTTTTGAGAGTGACTCTGATCATTGCTTGTACTATGACTTGATTCCAAGTGCCGAAGGGGTCACTATACGTAGTTCCGCTGCATGTTCCGTCCTGTAGGATAGAGCCTGCCAATGTAATGCTTCTCGCGGTCGTGCTGTTGCTTATTAGTTCTACTAATTGGTTGTTGGGTGGTAGCACGAGTATGCCCGAGTTATGCATTGTTTTGCATGTGTCTCTTGGGGTATTAAGAAGGTACTGTTGGCGGCCGTGGTTCACTATGGACGTGTGGGAATGCATGCCGCAATAGTAGATGGTCCGATCTATTTCGACCCTGCATTGGAAGACTGTGGTCTCCTCGAAGTCGACTATCTGGAGGAGCTGGATACTAGCGTTTTGGATCGTCGGTTCGGTATCGGAGAACTCGCAGAGCGGTTTGTCCACGGTGGAGAACGTAGTCGCGTTTACGGTTGAACCTCCACAGTCGTAGCCAATTAGGGCCGTGGCTGGTTGCAGGATGGCGAGCACGAGGAGTGGTATTGGAGTCTGCATCTTGATGGTGCTGAACGACGAATGAAGAGCCTCTCGGAGCTCACTCGCGGTGACGTATCGTTTCGAGGTCGCGCTGTTCTTGTTCGTGGGCGAGGTGGGGGAGCACATCACTGTCGCGCACCGCATTCGCGTCACCGGTTTGGGGGCGCGTTTTAGTTTATTAGTGTGTACCACTCGCGAGCCATTCTTAACTTTCAATCGCACATTACACTCGTTCACGCGTTCTATAATGCAATAGGGACCCAAATACTCATCGTCGAACTTCCCTTTCCGGGGTTCTTTGAGGAGGAATACATAGTCTCCGACAGAGAACTCCTGCGCGTTGACCCTTCTATCGTAGTATGTCTTCGATCTTTGTTTAGCGGTGTTTAAGTTTTCTTTGGCCTTTGTTATCGTTTGTGATACTTTGGTTTGTAAGTTCTCGAGATATTTGTTATAGGATTCATCGGATGAATCATGGACAGCTGCATTTGCCGAAGGGGTTCTCGCCGTTACACCGAATACTAGTTCATGGGGCGTAAACGCGGTGCCCTCGTGGACGCTTGTTTTGTACGAAAATGTGGCATACGGCAGCCATTCGTCCCAGTTCCCTTTTGAAATGTACTGTTTTAGGTATTCTGTCAGGACGTGGTGCGAGCGCTCGATCGACCCGTTGCTTCGAGGCCTAAACGCGGTAGTACGGAATTGTGAAATTTTAAAACGTCTCGCAATATTCTTCATGAGTGAGCTTAGGAAATTTGTGCCCTGATCAGTAAGAATGCCTCTGGGTGCACCGAATCTACATATGAATTCTTTTATAAAGGCATCCGCAATCGGTGATGACCATCGGTTGCCGGGTTTTAACCCTAACCAGTTTTTTTCGTTGACACGTGTTGCAGGTATTGACGAAATCTTGTACCTCTTTCTTTAGGGTCGGCCAGTAATATTTTTCCCGGATTCGCCTATAGGTTTTTGTTATTCCTTTATGGCCCGCGTAAGCCGAACAGTGGTTTTCATTTATGATTTCCGGACGCTCGTTTGAAGGAGGAATGATGACTTTATTTTCGCAAGCGAAAATTTGGACGTTGGTATCGGAAAAGAGTTCAATCAAGGATTTGTAGATCGTTGTCCAAGTCGTATTGTCTATCGTCGTTCTCGATATACTGAAGGAATCTAGTTGGAGTTCTACAGTAACATCTAGGATGGATCTAAGGGACTCTATCACGTCATCGTGCGTCGCTGTGTGGTGTTGTGTTGGTTTTACCGGAAGTAGGATTAATTTTTTGTTACCGAGATTTAGGACTTTCGCGCGTGCTAGGGTAAGGTCTTTAATTTTTGGAATTTTTCCGGAATTGTACAAATCTTTCGAGCCTTCGTCGATCGGTAGTCCGTCCGTTGTGATGAAGGCTATTAGGTTATCGTTCCTCATAACGAGGCGGTCGCGTGTGTTGGTAAATGTTCTTCTAGTAGATGTTGCGGGGGTGTTATAATGTTCAAAGAGGTCTCCGTCTGTGTCGGATTCCGAGTCGGGGCTCGATGTTATCGCCATTTCGGCGGGTTGTCGGATCGTCGGGATTGGTGAAGGGGAGGTACGAGGGGACGGATCGCGTGTGGGGGTCGGAGATCGCGATGTGGATGGGAGGGGTCGCTTGTTGGAAGATGGCGGTCGCTGCGTCGTCTTTGGAGGGGATTGTGGTGAAGGCGGCGGAGAGGAATAGGAGGTGGAGGGAGAGCTTGGCGATGGCGGGTGGCGGCCAATAATCGGGGAAGGCCGTCGCGGGGCGGGGACGGGTGGTTTTCTGATGGCGTCGAACATGCCGGATGAACTGGAGTCTGTGGAGAGTGGCAGGGCGGACATTGGGTTCCGTGATAACGCGTCCGCGTTGAGATTAGTTTTGCCTGACTTGTATGTAATTTTGTAGTCGAATTCCGCCAGTTTTAGACGCCACCTGAGTAATCTGGATGTAGGGTCTTTAACTGAGTTCATCCAGACTAAGGGTTGGTGGTCGGTGATTAAATTGAAACGGTGCCCGTATATATATGGTCAAAAGTACTGCGTGCAATAGATAATCGCTAGGCACTCTCTCTCTCTCTCTCTCTCTCTCTCTCTCTATGGTTGAATAGTTGAGCTCCGCGCCGTGTAGGAGCCTCGAGGCATATGCAATGGGACGATCTTGCCCTGGCTCGCCCTGACTAAGAATACCGCCGATTGCGAAACCCGAAGCGTCTGTAGTGATGTTGAATTCGCGGTCGAAATCGGGGTATTGAAGTAATGGTTCTGTAGTCAAAATTTCGCGGAGGGTTGAGAAGGCTTGTTCTTTTGTTCGTATTTCCATGCGTATTTCGTATCTTTCTTTAGCAGCGTTGTCAGTGGTTTCGCGATTTGTGAGTATTTCGGGATAAACCGGCGATAGTATCCCGAAAGGCCAAGGAATTCCCTGAGCGATTTTAGATTTTTGGGAACTGGAAAGTCTTTGACTGTCGCGATCTTTTTAGGGCAGGGCTTGACGCCTTCCTCGCCTATAACATGGCTCAGATACGCGACTTCCCGGTGTAAGAAGGAACATTTCGAGGGTTGTAATTTCAAGTTCGCTTCTCGGAGTCTCTGGGCCAGTTTATTGAATTTGGACTTGTGTTCAGAGAGACTTCGCGCGTAAATAACTATATCGTCAAGGTAGACAAACAATTCGGTTCCCTGGAGGCCCGACAAAATGCTGTCCATGAGTCGCTGGAATGTTGCAGGGGCGTTGCGGAGGCCAAAGGGCATGCGTTTGAACTCGTAGTGGCCGTACGGCGTGGAGAATGCAGTTTTCGCTGCGTCTTCCGGGTACATTTCGATTTGATGGAAACCGCTAGCGAGATCGAATCGCGGGATTTATGAGTTCGAGAGTTTAGATTTAGAATGGATTTAGAATTAGAATTGGATTTGGAATTGGAATTAGCATTCGAGTTAGACCTTGAGTTAGATTTTGAAAAGAAATTCGCGTTTTCCACGGCATCCACCATCTCTTCCACCCCCTCCAGCTCCATGATCGGCATGTGGAGGTCGACAGAATGGTCCGTGGTGTTAACGCATCGGATGTACGCGTATCTGTCGGAATTTCTCACCACGCAGTGGGGAATGAGTACCCCTGGTGCAAGTTCGCGACGGCTTATGTATCCTACTTTGGGTCCCGTTACCTTTACTGCGACGCTGGCGGTCGTTCGTGGCCCAATTACGCATTTCTTTCGCGAGATAAATGGGAACTCGTTCCCTTGCAATGTTACGCATTGCTTTAAATATGATATTTCGGCTCCGAGCGATAGGAACGCGGATCCCAAGATTCCGTCCGCAGGAATTGGGAATTCGTCCGATACGACGTGGAATTCGACGTCGCGATCGGCGATATTAAGTGAAGCCGTGCTCAATGTTGCGACTGCGCCCTCGGTAATACCCGATATATGGATAACGTTGTGCGTATCAATGACCACGCCCGGTTGCAGCGATGACGCCTTTATAACGTTCGGTTCCGCACCGGTGTCTATCATTAGTCTTGCGTTGTTAATTAGTTCGGGGGACGCGACGACAATGTGTGAGACGGCAGAGGTGGGTTGCAATGTGCGCCCGTATGTTTTGATTTCGGTTGGTTACCTCCCGACGGTCGCTCGCGGGGCTCGGGAGGCCTTGCCCGTTTCCCGACTGCTGTTGTGATTTGATGCGGTTATTATATTCTCGTTTACGACATTCGTGTATATCGTGTCCCGGGTTTTTGCAGTAGTTGCAGTATTTGTGTGCCGAGGGATTACGCGAAGGGTTGTTTATGGGACGCGGAACGGATGTGTCGGGGGACGGTCTTGTGTATCTAGGATTATCTCGGGCCTGTGTATACGGTCGGTCGTAAACACTAACATTTGGTGAGCGCTGGCTCGGCCGTTGCGTCACCTCGCGATACGATGGTCGAGATACCGGAAAATTCGATCTCGGGTGTTCGGCGTATCGTGATGTATATTCAGGCCGGTATGGTGAAGGGGAGCGATAGCGGTTAAGTAAACTTCCGCGGCGGTCATCGGAGAATCGAACTTCTCGGGAAGGCGGACGCGAGTAATATTCCTTATCTGACTCTGCTTCCTTGAAGCAGTTTATCGCGGTATCGAACAATGCTTGAAGTCGGACATGCTCCAAATGTCGCATGCTATAGCGAAGCGTGGGGATGACGCCACGGAGAAAACTGCGTTTCGTCAATTCATCGATATTTTCGATGTCTGGTCGTACTCGGTCACAATCGATTATTGCGTTCCGTAAATCCTTTATTCGCGCGATGAAGTCGAGGATATGTTCTGATTCGCGCATTCTAATGTTCGCCATTTCGCCTCGATAATGGTCTATCGTGTTTGACGGTCCGAATATGTCTTTTAGGCGATTGCAAAGGCTCGCGACGGAGTTTACCGTTTTGTCTTCGATGGCTGTGTAAGCGCGACCCCGTAATTTGTTAATCATTAGTTTGGTCAATGTAAATTCTGCATGAGGCGGTACGAGGTCTCTGGCGCGGTGGCACGCTCGCGTGAATTGCCAGACGGGCAGATTTGTGCCATCAAATTCGGGGACGGCGTTGCACGCCGCGTTCATGGTGATTCCCGTGTTACTGGAATCTGTCGCGGGGATCGGGAATCGTTCGTGGTCGTTGAGCGGTCTAGTCGGGGAAGATTCGCGATTATTATTAGCGGTATTAATCATCGTTAAGTCGTGTACCGTTTCTTTGCTCAAGCGCAACGTTCCTAGCTCTTCGTGAAGGGCGGCCTTCTCGTCTTCGAACGCGTTTTGTCGTTCCATAAGCTTCTCTTGAGCGAGATTGATTTCGGCGGAGAGTTTGTTTCACTTCTCTTCAAATTTCGCGTTCTGCGCGTTTAAGCGAGCTTCGCGGAGCTCTAATTGTCTTTCTAACTCTACGAGTTGTTCTGCGATTCTAGGGGTTTGATGTGAACGTGTACTACCGGCAGGCGTCGACATCGCGAATTGTTGCGAATCCCACCCCTGCCACCAAATTTGTTACGTCCCGCGAGTCTCGACGCGCAAAATATATTATATATCGCGCGATTACCGCGGCAAAGACGCAAAATCGCAACTTTAGGGCACGCGACGCGGTTCGTTCGCGTATCCACTGGGCATTCACGAATAACGCCCTGCGACGGGCGCACAATTGGAATTCTAACCTTTCGGAGGACCTCGGTCGGTCGTTTGATCGCACTCAAGCTCGCTGTGGTCCTCAGGGTTTCCGGGGTGCAATCTGCTCTCTCAGCACGGTCGTAGACTGATGCTCGATGCTGGTTCCGGAAGCTGGGTCGGCGACGAAGGTGTGAGCGATGACTTCGATGACCCGTTCTGGCTACTGGTGTTTCGGACGATACTGCCCGTAGATGAAAGACTTCGCCAACTTTCTCAATTGGTGACGACGACCGGCGCGTTTCGGCATTCGTTAACGTTGATAAGCAATGAGAAGAGAGGCGGTCTTATTCCTGCTGCGCCCAGATCATTCGGGGTGAGATCGGTACGAGCGCTTCGGGAATAACATCGTTATTGTATTACGCGTTCGTGCAGATCATTCGGGGTGAGATCGGTACACACGAAGACGGAATAGATTCTAGAGAGTTATGTATGAATACACGAATATGTTGCCGAGTAGGGAGAGAATTTAGGTAGCTAATGATTGACGAATGTAGTAACGATAAAAAAATAATATATTCTAAAATATTACGATACAAGTACTTAATGTTGGGATTAGACGTGTAGATGGAAACGTTTGTGGGTTGAGGGATTAACAGTCTCCATAAATTGAACACAGTGTAACAAGATTATTTATTACAACCCTCGCCTACAAGACTTAGGATGATGTCTGGCTTACATTTATACATATAGTGTTGGGATGTGACGTATACATAGCAATGCGCACGTAAAGTCATGCGCGCAGTGCCGCCAACGGCTATGGGCAGAACAACCCATCAAGTCTCCCACTTTGAGATGCCCAGAGCCATTTCCTCTACGCAGCGTCCATGAGCAATGCTCTTCAGCCCTTTCGTCATTCCATCCGCCAGATTTTCGTTTGAAGGGACATATGTCAACTGCACCAATCCCTCTTCCATCTTTTCTCTTACGATATGATATGCTATATCAATATGTTTGGTTTTACTCTTTTCCACTCTGTTTTTAGCAAAATCAATCGCTGCCCGATTATCGCAATTTATCTGCAACGGACCTGGAACATAAACCCTTAAACCTGATTCTAGTAAGAGCATATGTAACCATATGACTTCTTTGACTCCGTTTGCCAAAGCTACGTATTCAGCCTCCATTGTGGAGGTCGACACCGACTTTTGTTTGGAGGATTTCCAAAGCACAGTATTACCTCCCACTAACATTACCATTCCTGAGAATGAGTGTCGGTCATCTAAATCACCTGCCCAATCGGCATCGCAGTATATTTCGATCTTCGGATCGCCGTTTACTTTATAGTTTAAGCAATAATCTTTTGTTCCACTAAGGTATCTTAGTATATGTTTTGTTTGTCTCCAGTGTTGCATTCCTGGATTACAATTGTATTGAGACATCTTTGTTACAGCAAATAATATATCCGGTCTCGTACATAAAGCCAGAAACATCAGGCTCCCAATGAGTTCTCTGTATGGCACGTTTGCCATAATTTTCATTTCCTCTTCTGTAGTCGGTGAATCTTCTCTGGATATTTTAGTGCTCGGATCTAAAGGTGTCGCAGCTTTCCGACAGTCAGTCATATTGTATTTCTTTAACATTGTCTCTATGTACATCGTTTGTGATAAACGCATGTCACCTTTACTATTTCGCTCCACCTTTACTCCTAATGCGTGGCTGATCTCGCCTAAATCTTTTGTTTCGTACTTCTTAGATATACCTTTTACGGTATTTAGGATTGATTTCTGATCTGGTGCGAAGATAAATATGTCATCAACGTATACAACAATTATCGTGCCGTCCTCATTCTTGTATACACAGCTTGATGAATGCAGTCTCTTAAACTTTTGGCCCATAAGGAATTCATTTAACTCCTTATTCCAGTTCCGCCCGGATTGCTTTAGTCCGTATATGGGCCTTAATAATTTAACTACCTTTCCTTCATCCGTTTCGCAAAACGGTGGCATTTTCATGTAAATTTCCTCATCCAATTCACCATATAGGTACGCACACTTAATATCAATGTGTCTTGTATGCCATTTAAAAATTACAGTTAATGCCAGAAACAACCTTACTAAAGAAAAATTAGCCACGGGTGAATATGTCTCCAAATAATCTATGCCCTTCTTCTGTGAGAAACCTTGTGCGACTAATCTCGCTCGATATCTAATAACTTTTCCTTCGGCATTAGTCTTAAGCTTGTACACCCATCTGCACCCTATACATTTTCTTCCATTGGGCAATGTGGTTTCCTCCCAGGTTTTCCTTCTGGTCAAGCTATCTAATTCTTCTTTCATGGCGCTTTCCCATTCAGCAGCCTGTGGAGAACCTAAAGCTTCTTTCAAATCTTGAGGTTCAGTAATTTCCACCAAACATGCTTCGATGTCTCTTTCCCTTGAGCTATTGTTTTCGTCTTCCAGTAACGAGTACTCTTCATTTTCACCATCTTTGGGCTTTCCCTTCCTCCCGTAGGGGTTTCTAACAACCTTTTTGGGTCTTCCTCTTCTTTTCATCTCAGCATTATCTCGCGCTCCCACTATCTCATCGTTTTCAGTGCTTTGTATTTGTGCATCTGATCCTTTTAATGACATGTCGTTTTGTGGCATATCAGAATCCTCTTCCGTACCTATTTGGTTACTGTCATTTAACCACACTTGATTATATCTGTAACTTTCAACGTCCTTTCTGTATATCCATTCGTAACTTCGTTTATCCTCTGCAAATCTTACATGCTTCGTTGTAATTACATCTTGTTTCAACGGGCACCATATTCTGTACCCACGAGTTTGATTAGCGTATCCTACGAATATTCCTTCGATCGCCCGGTCATCCAATTTCTTTCGTCCCTGGTTTGGTAAGCGAACATATGCCAGGCATCCATACACTTTCAAATGACGCACACTGGGCCTTTTATCAGTCCATAGTAGTAATGGCACTATTCCGTTGGTGGCTGTGTGACCTGTTCTATTTTTGATATATGCCGCCGTCGTGACCGCTTCAGCCCAGAATTTTTGGGGGAGGTTTGCAGCTCTCAACATTGACCTAGTCAAATTTAATAACGTTCGGTTTACTCTTTCGGCTACGCCGTTCATCTGGGGAGTTTCCACATTGGATTTCTCATGTTTAATTCCCAGTTGGTCAAAATGCATACTTAATTCTGAATTACAGTATTCTAAACCGTTATCTGATCGAAAACGTTTTATCTTTTTTCCGGTTTGCCGTTCTGTCTTAGCAATATAATTTTTTATAGCGTTGGCCGCTTCATGTTTGTTTCTTAAGACCTTCACTGTAAGCATTCTGGAAAAATCATCTGTGAATGTTATAAAATATCTGCTTCCACGAGTTTGGGGTCAGCTGCTGTATTAACAACTTGTACATCAATATCTCGAAAAACTGAGAACCATTCTTGTCTTTTACAAACGTGATGCGTGCTCCCGCTATCCAATATCCACACATCCTCCATGTCTACATGGTTCAGTGACATTAACCGGTTCATTCTCATGGACGTGTATACACGCGCCGCGCTAGCGTTCACGCAGTCTCACGGACGCGTATACGCGCGCCGCGCTAGCGTTCACGCAGTCCCACAGACGCGTAAACACGCTAGTATTAGATAAAGAGTTTAATTTGGAAAAGTGTTAATTTTGGAAACGGTATATAGAAGTAATAAACATTGATTTCAAAATATTTCAAATTTATTATTGCTCTGTATGATATAATTCAAAACAAGGAACTGCACATAATGCAACATCACAATTGATACAATGATATCTGGTTTCTTTGCGAATCGATTGTTGCTTGCACCATACACACCGTCTCATCGGCATAGATTTCTTATTTGTTGGCTGTAATTTTTTTAAGAAACATCTAGATTGCAGTCGCAATGGATGAAGATGATTCCTCCTTCCTTTCCGATGAAAATTCTCTGTTGGATCGTTGTAGTTATTTAGTAACTGCAATATTAAATCTTCTTTCACTTCGCACAAACTTTTTCGGTTTACATGGAGGCAGTTCCAAATTGCATGTGCATTGCATATAGCAATATCTAATAAATAAAAGAAATACTTTTTGTACCATTTGATTGTTTTCCTAAATGATCCAATGCCATGTAAAATTTGATCTGTGTGATCAACAGCACCCATGTGCATATTATAAGCTAACACTACGTTTGGTTTTTTAATGGGTTGCCCCGTTTTTTTATCAACTTTATCTGTGGCTACCAACTCTGGGGTATGTACGGTGCTGAGAAGCGCTACCACTCTTTTATCTTTCCACGCACTAAATGTCATGAATTTGTTATAGCGCACTGTCAGCTCACCTTTATTCAAACTTTTTATTTTTTTTATTTTTTCGTCGCATGGCAAACCTCTTCTATTCATTCGAACGGTACCACACGCATGTGTTTTATATTTATGTAACTCCTCATATAATGCGGGGGAAGTATACCAGTTGTCTAAGTATATGGTTCGTCCTTCATTTAATAAATTTCTTGACAAATTCATTACAATTGAACCCGACTTTCCTAATCTGGACTGTCCTTCATTTGATATGCGTCCATCATATAATTTCAAATTATAAATATATCCTGTCTCTGATTCGGCTAAAATAAATGATTTCACGCCGAATCTTGCACGTTTGCTGCTAATGTATTGCTTGAAAGAAAGTCTGCCTTTCCATAATAACAGACTTTCGTCGACTACAATGTTCTGTCTTGGTCGATATGCCATTTGAAAACGACAAATAAGAATATCCATGACGGATTGGATTTTTTCGGTCTTTCTAATTTCATTATTATTTGCATCAACACTAGTGAAATGAAGGAATCGCAAAATATTGAAAAACTTTTTTTTTGACATGATTTGTCTAATAAACACAAAATTATACATTGCCTTTGTATTCCAATACATGGACATCTTTGGCAAGCGAACAATACTCATATGAATAATAATTGCAAAAAAACAGTGCAAATCATTACTAGATACATGAAACTGAGATCTGGAGAAACCTTGCTTTCGGCTGTATTTATTAGTCTCCTTCACAATTAACTCTATGAGTTCTTCACAAAAAAAAAATTTGAAGATTTGAAGAAAAGAACTATCTTCTGATATACCAGATTGGGGTAACACACCGTGATGTAAATCGCTGTACCTCCAAACTTGTGGCGTAAAATTTTGCGTGGCAGTAGGAATATTCCATTTTCTTTGGCGTAAAATATTTTTCCATCTTTCGCACAAAGGAACATCCTCGTCAGTCATATCACTTTCCACAGCACTTTCACTTTCACTACTACTATCACTAATAATTCGATTTCTAGATCGTCGCATGGTGGTCATCTTTGCAGAACAGTCAAACGTACACTAAATGAAATTACAAATTAGTACTAACCACAAACTTAGTCTCTCCAGACGGAGCAAATCAGTAGGCGTGTGTGTACACGTCCGTGAGACTCCGTGAATGATAACGCGGCGCGTGTTTACGCGTCTGTGAGACTCCGTGAACGGTAGCGCGGCGCGTGTTTACGCGTCTGTGAAACTCCGTGAACGGTAGCGCGGCGCGTGTTTACGCGTCTGTGGGGCTGCGTGAACGGTAGCGCGGCGCGTGTTTACGCGTCCGTGAGAACGAAGCGGTTAAGAACGCATCATAGTTCCTTTTGGATTTCGGTTCAATTTTCTTCTTGCTTTTATCTGTTTTCCCCCAACAATCCTTTGCTATATGGCCTACTTTATTGCACCTAAAACATGTAAAGCTTTTAGATTTATTGGTATTATTATACTGTACCTTCGTTTCTGTGACTGGTTTCTTTGTTATGTGTAACGCTTCTTTGTGCATGTCTCCTTCGACTTCTCTCCTAGTAACTCTTCTGTCGTACTCTGCCAATAGCACTCTTTTGATTTCAGATGAGGTAAATTTCTCATCTGGAAGGCTTGTAAGTGCCATGTTGAGACTATCATAACTGTCAGGCAGTCCTGCCAACAAGACGTATGCCAAATCCTCATCTTTAATTTCAGCTCCTGCCTCTATCAAATTATTTGCTATAATTTTTCCTCTCGATAGGTAAGCTGACATAACTTCGTCATCTTTCATTTTTAAACGATGAAACTCTCTTTTTAGTTGAAGTATTCTTGCCCTAGATTTAGGCTGATGCACTCGTTCTAATGTGATCCAAGCCTCATGTGCATTTGTGCACTCTTCGATGTGGATCTGTTGATTATGATCCACATGCAATCCAATAGTCGCTATTGCCTTATTGTCGTTTAGAATAAATGATTTTCTTTCAGCTTCTGCAGAGCCTTCATTCAGCACTATGTTACCCATCGCATAGTCTAATAAACCTTTGGCTTTTAACAGCCATTTCATTTCCGTTTTCCACGTACGGTAATTTCTGTCTGATAACTTTGCTATGTGCAAGTCACTTCTGCTATCCATCTCAAACATTTTTGACCACAAACTCACTTGTAGTTACGGACTACGTCTTGCTCGGACTGAACACGTGCGCCTTTTTTAGGTTATGTTTCACTTTATGCGCAGTGGAATCTTTCTGGGCCCATAACCATTGTTGGGATTAGCCGTGTAGATGGAAACGTTTGTGCGTTGAGGGATTAACAGTCTCCATAAATTGAACACAGTGTAACAAGATTATTTATTACAACCCTCGCCTACAAGACTTAGGATGATGTCTGGCTTACATTTATACATATAGTGTTGGGATGTGACGTATACATAGCAATGCGCACGTAAAGCCATGCGCGCAGTGCCGTCAACGGCTATGGGCAGAACAACCCATCACTTAATAACTAACGCGGTGAGTTGAGGTTGAATGAGACTTGGAATTAGAAACTGAATTGGAAGAATGGCTTGCAGGAGGGGACGACTTCCCTCGCTGGAGCCCGGAATGAGTCTGATCTGTGGTGTGTCTGATCTGAGCTCCTCTGGTCCTCGGCGGCCATGTTGCCGATGGGTGCTGGTGGGTAGTCGCTGTGGTGGGGCGATCGCCGGAGTGGGGCGCTGTGTATTCTGCAGCGCGCGCGGTGGATCGGCGAACATAGTAGTGGGTTGATACAATGGTAACGGTGTGGTTGTCGGTAAACGGTGGTAGTATGTCGACCGTCTGTAAATGATCGACAATGGGTCGAGTGTTGGTAACTGATCGACTGTCGGTAACTGATCGACAACGGATCGAGTGTTGGTAATTGATCGACGATGGATCGACTGTCGGTAACTGATCGACGATGGATCGACTGTCGGTAACTGATCGACGATGGATCGACTGTCGATAACTGATCGACGATGGATCGACTGTCGGTAACTGATCGACGATGGATCGACTGTCGGTAACTGATCGACAATGGATCGACTGTCGGTAACTGATCGACTGTCGGTAACCGATTGTTTTTATCATCTGTTGCAAGTGTAAGAATAGATTATATGTATAATACGTTCTCTAAATCTATGCGATTATGGTAGCTTAACCTACGCAATACGTCGGAGGACTTAACATCCCCCCCCCCCCTTGGGAGAAAGAAAAATGACGGAGGTTATTTTTCTTCTTCGTCGGTATCGGTGAAGAGGGATGGTTTCTTATACGATATAAATTTACTGGTACGCTTAATAGAGTCTTTGAATTCTTTAGAGTCTTTAGCTGTCGAGTTCGTTGGCTCTGTCTTACTAATACACTGTCTATGGGGACGCATTCGGTGGCGGTGCGCGGAGGGACCAATTCACTGTCACTTGGTTTGTTCTTTAAGTATAAACAGAAGTGCGTCAGCGCGCTCCACGACGCCGCGAAGAGCTGGAGACTCCACCCGTAAGCTGCATGTAGAGCGATCCCATTGAGGATTGTGTTGATGCAAAGTTTGATGATTCGTATAGCCAAGTATATTCCCATGAACCCAGCCATTATGGAGCCGAATTCGATGAAGGTGCCCCATATTTTCTTGCTGGTTGATTCCGCGATTTGTTTCAAGGTGTCCTCATCCATCAGATTGCGCAGTTTCACGGATCCGTCCGCGTACGATCTGCCTGATGCACCTTGTGCCAGTGCATTTATCACTGCCATCTTTTCGATGGGGAACATGATGTGTTCATTAAGTTTTTGAATATCTTCCTGTGTGTATATTCCGCCGGTAGCGAGGTTTGTTGGGTCAATGTATTTCCATGCAGATGTCGTTATCGGCTGGAGTGGCGGAGGTGGTATACTCTCTATTGGACGTGGTGTAATCTTGTACCATGCTCCGTGAATTTGGTAGATCGGTGGAATCAATTCGTTGCATATTCTCTTGGTGCCTGTCTTCGTGAGGATGTGCGTGCGTGGTGTCAGGAAGAACGAATTGTTCCCATAGGTGACGGGGAGTTCGTCGTAACAATCCTCTGTTTTCCTGAGGGTGCACTGAACGGGTATGCACTTGATGACGTGTATGGCTTCTCCGGCAGGGATGGCCATGTAACCGGGCTCTTTTACCAATGTTGTGGCGACTTCGGCTGGTGATATATGGACGAGTGAAATAACATTTTTCAAGACCTGGCGCTCCAGTGCGCATTTTTGGTTGATGATGTCTCTATACATTGCGATGATTTGGGACCGGAGATGCTTCTCGACATACACGAATTTCGTGTTCACGTAAGTGAATATGTCCAGGCTATTGATCTTGGTTCTTGTAATTGATTTGAATTTTCCTTCTTTGTCTGTTTCCAAGAGGAGTAGTTTCGGATGTTCGGTACGGATTAGCGTGTAGCCACAGATTTGTGTGCGGCCGGTGCTCGTGAGTGCGAATACGCACCGGATGCCACTGTGTAAGTTGGAGTACTGCTGTGGTTTGGTGTGAAGACCTTGGTAGATCTGCCCTCGAAGAGGACTTCGTATTTGTTGAAGGGACACTGATCGGTCGGCATGATGTCCCAAAAGGTAAATCCGTCCTCCGGATCCGTGCAGTATTCCTTGTCGAGTGTACACCGGTGTCCGGTGGGTAGGAGTATCTCGTTCGTCGAGATTTTGGTTGAGGCGCTGAAGTTTTTGAGAGTGACTCTGATCATTGCTTGTACTATGACTTGATTCCAAGTGCCGAAGGGGTCACTATACGTAGTTCCGCTGCATGTTCCGTCCTGTAGGATAGAGCCTGCCAATGTAATGCTTCTCGCGGTCGTGCTGTTGCTTATTAGTTCTACTAATTGGTTGTTGGGTGGTAGCACGAGTATGCCCGAATTATGCATTGTTTTGCATGTGTCTCTTGGGGTATTAAGAAGGTACTGTTGGCGGCCGTGGTTCACTATGGACGTGTGGGAATGCATGCCGCAATAGTAGATGGTCCGATCTATTTCGACCCTGCATTGGAAGACTGTGGTCTCCTCGAAGTCGACTATCTGGAGGAGCTGGATACTAGCGTTTTGGATCGTCGGTTCGGTATCGGAGAACTCGCAGAGCGGTTTGTCCACGGTGGAGAACGTAGTCGCGTTTACGGTTGAACCTCCACAGTCGTAGCCAATTAGGGCCGTGGCTGGTTGCAGGATGGCGAGCACGAGGAGTGGTATTGGAGTCTGCATCTTGATGGTGCTGAACGACGAATGAAGAGCCTCTCGGAGCTCACTCGCGGTGACGTATCGTTTCGAGGTCGCGCTGTTCTTGTTCGTGGGCGAGGTGGGGGAGCACATCACTGTCGCGCACCGCATTCGCGTCACCGGTTTGGGGGCGCGTTTTAGTTTATTAGTGTGTACCACTCGCGAGCCATTCTTAACTTTCAATCGCACATTACACTCGTTCACGCGTTCTATAATGCAATAGGGACCCAAATACTCATCGTCGAACTTCCCTTTCCGGGGTTCTTTGAGGAGGAATACATAGTCTCCGACAGAGAACTCCTGCGCGTTGACCCTTCTATCGTAGTATGTCTTCGATCTTTGTTTAGCGGTGTTTAAGTTTTCTTTGGCCTTTGTTATCGTTTGTGATACTTTGGTTTGTAAGTTCTCGAGATATTTGTTATAGGATTCATCGGATGAATCATGGACAGCTGCATTTGCCGAAGGGGTTCTCGCCGTTACACCGAATACTAGTTCATGGGGCGTAAACGCGGTGCCCTCGTGGACGCTTGTTTTGTACGAAAATGTGGCATACGGCAGCCATTCGTCCCAGTTCCCTTTTGAAATGTACTGTTTTAGGTATTCTGTCAGGACGTGGTGCGAGCGCTCGATCGACCCGTTGCTTCGAGGCCTAAACGCGGTAGTACGGAATTGTGAAATTTTAAAACGTCTCGCAATATTCTTCATGAGTGAGCTTAGGAAATTTGTGCCCTGATCAGTAAGAATGCCTCTGGGTGCACCGAATCTACATATGAATTCTTTTATAAAGGCATCCGCAATCGGTGATGACCATCGGTTGCCGGGTTTTAACCCTAACCAGTTTTTTTCGTTGACACGTGTTGCAGGTATTGACGAAATCTTGTACCTCTTTCTTTAGGGTCGGCCAGTAATATTTTTCCCGGATTCGCCTATAGGTTTTTGTTATTCCTTTATGGCCCGCGTAAGCCGAACAGTGGTTTTCATTTATGATTTCCGGACGCTCGTTTGAAGGAGGAATGATGACTTTATTTTCGCAAGCGAAAATTTGGACGTTGGTATCGGAAAAGAGTTCAATCAAGGATTTGTAGATCGTTGTCCAAGTCGTATTGTCTATCGTCGTTCTCGATATACTGAAGGAATCTAGTTGGAGTTCTACAGTAACATCTAGGATGGATCTAAGGGACTCTATCACGTCATCGTGCGTCGCTGTGTGGTGTTGTGTTGGTTTTACCGGAAGTAGGATTAATTTTTTGTTACCGAGATTTAGGACTTTCGCGCGTGCTAGGGTAAGGTCTTTAATTTTTGGAATTTTTCCGGAATTGTACAAATCTTTCGAGCCTTCGTCGATCGGTAGTCCGTCCGTTGTGATGAAGGCTATTAGGTTATCGTTCCTCATAACGAGGCGGTCGCGTGTGTTGGTAAATGTTCTTCTAGTAGATGTTGCGGGGGTGTTATAATGTTCAAAGAGGTCTCCGTCTGTGTCGGATTCCGAGTCGGGGCTCGATGTTATCGCCATTTCGGCGGGTTGTCGGATCGTCGGGATTGGTGAAGGGGAGGTACGAGGGGACGGATCGCGTGTGGGGGTCGGAGATCGCGATGTGGATGGGAGGGGTCGCTTGTTGGAAGATGGCGGTCGCTGCGTCGTCTTTGGAGGGGATTGTGGTGAAGGCGGCGGAGAGGAATAGGAGGTGGAGGGAGAGCTTGGCGATGGCGGGTGGCGGCCAATAATCGGGGAAGGCCGTCGCGGGGCGGGGACGGGTGGTTTTCTGATGGCGCCGAACATGCCGGATGAACTGGAGTCTGTGGAGAGTGGCAGGGCGGACATTGGGTTCCGTGATAACGCGTCCGCGTTGAGATTAGTTTTGCCTGACTTGTATGTAATTTTGTAGTCGAATTCCGCCAGTTTTAGACGCCACCTGAGTAATCTGGATGTAGGGTCTTTAACTGAGTTCATCCAGACTAAGGGTTGGTGGTCGGTGATTAAATTGAAACGGTGCCCGTATATATATGGTCAAAAGTACTGCGTGCAATAGATAATCGCTAGGCACTCTCTCTCTCTCTCTCTCTCTCTCTCTATGGTTGAATAGTTGAGCTCCGCGCCGTGTAGGAGCCTCGAGGCATATGCAATGGGACGATCTTGCCCTGGCTCGCCCTGACTAAGAATACCGCCGATTGCGAAACCCGAAGCGTCTGTAGTGATGTTGAATTCGCGGTCGAAATCGGGGTATTGAAGTAATGGTTCTGTAGTCAAAATTTCGCGGAGGGTTGAGAAGGCTTGTTCTTTTGTTCGTATTTCCATGCGTATTTCGTATCTTTCTTTAGCAGCGTTGTCAGTGGTTTCGCGATTTGTGAGTATTTCGGGATAAACCGGCGATAGTATCCCGAAAGGCCAAGGAATTCCCTGAGCGATTTTAGATTTTTGGGAACTGGAAAGTCTTTGACTGTCGCGATCTTTTTAGGGCAGGGCTTGACGCCTTCCTCGCCTATAACATGGCTCAGATACGCGACTTCCCGGTGTAAGAAGGAACATTTCGAGGGTTGTAATTTCAAGTTCGCTTCTCGGAGTCTCTGGGCCAGTTTATTGAATTTGGACTTGTGTTCAGAGAGACTTCGCGCGTAAATAACTATATCGTCAAGGTAGACAAACAATTCGGTTCCCTGGAGGCCCGACAAAATGCTGTCCATGAGTCGCTGGAATGTTGCAGGGGCGTTGCGGAGGCCAAAGGGCATGCGTTTGAACTCGTAGTGGCCGTACGGCGTGGAGAATGCAGTTTTCGCTGCGTCTTCCGGGTACATTTCGATTTGATGGAAACCGCTAGCGAGATCGAATCGCGGGATTTATGAGTTCGAGAGTTTAGATTTAGAATGGATTTAGAATTAGAATTGGATTTGGAATTGGAATTAGCATTCGAGTTAGACCTTGAGTTAGATTGTCTATCATTAGTCTTGCGTTGTTAATTAGTTCGGGGGACGCGACGACAATGTGTGAGACGGCAGAGGTGGGTTGCAATGTGCGCCCGTATGTTTTGATTTCGGTTGGTTACCTCCCGACGGTCGCTCGCGGGGCTCGGGAGGCCTTGCCCGTTTCCCGACTGCTGTTGTGATTTGATGCGGTTATTATATTCTCGTTTACGACATTCGTGTATATCGTGTCCCGGGTTTTTGCAGTAGTTGCAGTATTTGTGTGCCGAGGGATTACGCGAAGGGTTGTTTATGGGACGCGGAACGGATGTGTCGGGGGACGGTCTTGTGTATCTAGGATTATCTCGGGCCTGTGTATACGGTCGGTCGTAAACACTAACATTTGGTGAGCGCTGGCTCGGCCGTTGCGTCACCTCGCGATACGATGGTCGAGATACCGGAAAATTCGATCTCGGGTGTTCGGCGTATCGTGATGTATATTCAGGCCGGTATGGTGAAGGGGAGCGATAGCGGTTAAGTAAACTTCCGCGGCGGTCATCGGAGAATCGAACTTCTCGGGAAGGCGGACGCGAGTAATATTCCTTATCTGACTCTGCTTCCTTGAAGCAGTTTATCGCGGTATCGAACAATGCTTGAAGTCGGACATGCTCCAAATGTCGCATGCTATAGCGAAGCGTGGGGATGACGCCACGGAGAAAACTGCGTTTCGTCAATTCATCGATATTTTCGATGTCTGGTCGTACTCGGTCACAATCGATTATTGCGTTCCGTAAATCCTTTATTCGCGCGATGAAGTCGAGGATATGTTCTGATTCGCGCATTCTAATGTTCGCCATTTCGCCTCGATAATGGTCTATCGTGTTTGACGGTCCGAATATGTCTTTTAGGCGATTGCAAAGGCTCGCGACGGAGTTTACCGTTTTGTCTTCGATGGCTGTGTAAGCGCGACCCCGTAATTTGTTAATCATTAGTTTGGTCAATGTAAATTCTGCATGAGGCGGTACGAGGTCTCTGGCGCGGTGGCACGCTCGCGTGAATTGCCAGACGGGCAGATTTGTGCCATCAAATTCGGGGACGGCGTTGCACGCCGCGTTCATGGTGATTCCCGTGTTACTGGAATCTGTCGCGGGGATCGGGAATCGTTCGTGGTCGTTGAGCGGTCTAGTCGGGGAAGATTCGCGATTATTATTAGCGGTATTAATCATCGTTAAGTCGTGTACCGTTTCTTTGCTCAAGCGCAACGTTCCTAGCTCTTCGTGAAGGGCGGCCTTCTCGTCTTCGAACGCGTTTTGTCGTTCCATAAGCTTCTCTTGAGCGAGATTGATTTCGGCGGAGAGTTTGTTTCACTTCTCTTCAAATTTCGCGTTCTGCGCGTTTAAGCGAGCTTCGCGGAGCTCTAATTGTCTTTCTAACTCTACGAGTTGTTCTGCGATTCTAGGGGTTTGATGTGAACGTGTACTACCGGCAGGCGTCGACATCGCGAATTGTTGCGAATCCCACCCCTGCCACCAAATTTGTTACGTCCCGCGAGTCTCGACGCGCAAAATATATTATATATCGCGCGATTACCGCGGCAAAGACGCAAAATCGCAACTTTAGGGCACGCGACGCGGTTCGTTCGCGTATCCACTGGGCATTCACGAATAACGCCCTGCGACGGGCGCACAATTGGAATTCTAACCTTTCGGAGGACCTCGGTCGGTCGTTTGATCGCACTCAAGCTCGCTGTGGTCCTCAGGGTTTCCGGGGTGCAATCTGCTCTCTCAGCACGGTCGTAGACTGATGCTCGATGCTGGTTCCGGAAGCTGGGTCGGCGACGAAGGTGTGAGCGATGACTTCGATGACCCGTTCTGGCTACTGGTGTTTCGGACGATACTGCCCGTAGATGAAAGACTTCGCCAACTTTCTCAATTGGTGACGACGACCGGCGCGTTTCGGCATTCGTTAACGTTGATAAGCAATGAGAAGAGAGGCGGTCTTATTCCTGCTGCGCCCAGATCATTCGGGGTGAGATCGGTACGAGCGCTTCGGGAATAACATCGTTATTGTATTACGCGTTCGTGCAGATCATTCGGGGTGAGATCGGTACACACGAAGACGGAATAGATTCTAGAGAGTTATGTATGAATACACGAATATGTTGCCGAGTAGGGAGAGAATTTAGGTAGCTAATGATTGACGAATGTAGTAACGATAAAAAAATAATATATTCTAAAATATTACGATACAAGTACTTAATGTTGGGATTAGACGTGTAGATGGAAACGTTTGTGGGTTGAGGGATTAACAGTCTCCATAAATTGAACACAGTGTAACAAGATTATTTATTACAACCCTCGCCTACAAGACTTAGGATGATGTCTGGCTTACATTTATACATATAGTGTTGGGATGTGACGTATACATAGCAATGCGCACGTAAAGTCATGCGCGCAGTGCCGCCAACGGCTATGGGCAGAACAACCCATCAAGTCTCCCACTTTGAGATGCCCAGAGCCATTTCCTCTACGCAGCGTCCATGAGCAATGCTCTTCAGCCCCTTCGTCATTCCATCCGCCAGATTTTCGTTTGAAGGGACATATGTCAACTGCACCAATCCCTCTTCCATCTTTTCTCTTACGATATGATATGCTATATCAATATGTTTGGTTTTACTCTTTTCCACTCTGTTTTTAGCAAAATCAATCGCTGCCCGATTATCGCAATTTATCTGCAACGGACCTGGAACATAAACCCTTAAACCTGATTCTAGTAAGAGCATATGTAACCATATGACTTCTTTGACTCCGTTTGCCAAAGCTACGTATTCAGCCTCCATTGTGGAGGTCGACACCGACTTTTGTTTGGAGGATTTCCAAAGCACAGTATTACCTCCCACTAACATTACCATTCCTGAGAATGAGTGTCGGTCATCTAAATCACCTGCCCAATCGGCATCGCAGTATATTTCGATCTTCGGATCGCCGTTTACTTTATAGTTTAAGCAATAATCTTTTGTTCCACTAAGGTATCTTAGTATATGTTTTGTTTGTCTCCAGTGTTGCATTCCTGGATTACAATTGTATTGAGACATCTTTGTTACAGCAAATAATATATCCGGTCTCGTACATAAAGCCAGAAACATCAGGCTCCCAATGAGTTCTCTGTATGGCACGTTTGCCATAATTTTCATTTCCTCTTCTGTAGTCGGTGAATCTTCTCTGGATATTTTAGTGCTCGGATCTAAAGGTGTCGCAGCTTTCCGACAGTCAGTCATATTGTATTTCTTTAACATTGTCTCTATGTACATCGTTTGTGATAAACGCATGTCACCTTTACTATTTCGCTCCACCTTTACTCCTAATGCGTGGCTGATCTCGCCTAAATCTTTTGTTTCGTACTTCTTAGATATACCTTTTACGGTATTTAGGATTGATTTCTGATCTGGTGCGAAGATAAATATGTCATCAACGTATACAACAATTATCGTGCCGTCCTCATTCTTGTATACACAGCTTGATGAATGCAGTCTCTTAAACTTTTGGCCCATAAGGAATTCATTTAACTCCTTATTCCAGTTCCGCCCGGATTGCTTTAGTCCGTATATGGGCCTTAATAATTTAACTACCTTTCCTTCATCCGTTTCGCAAAACGGTGGCATTTTCATGTAAATTTCCTCATCCAATTCACCATATAGGTACGCACACTTAATATCAATGTGTCTTGTATGCCATTTAAAAATTACAGTTAATGCCAGAAACAACCTTACTAAAGAAAAATTAGCCACGGGTGAATATGTCTCCAAATAATCTATGCCCTTCTTCTGTGAGAAACCTTGTGCGACTAATCTCGCTCGATATCTAATAACTTTTCCTTCGGCATTAGTCTTAAGCTTGTACACCCATCTGCACCCTATACATTTTCTTCCATTGGGCAATGTGGTTTCCTCCCAGGTTTTCCTTCTGGTCAAGCTATCTAATTCTTCTTTCATGGCGCTTTCCCATTCAGCAGCCTGTGGAGAACCTAAAGCTTCTTTCAAATCTTGAGGTTCAGTAATTTCCACCAAACATGCTTCGATGTCTCTTTCCCTTGAGCTATTGTTTTCGTCTTCCAGTAACGAGTACTCTTCATTTTCACCATCTTTGGGCTTTCCCTTCCTCCCGTAGGGGTTTCTAACAACCTTTTTGGGTCTTCCTCTTCTTTTCATCTCAGCATTATCTCGCGCTCCCACTATCTCATCGTTTTCAGTGCTTTGTATTTGTGCATCTGATCCTTTTAATGACATGTCGTTTTGTGGCATATCAGAATCCTCTTCCGTACCTATTTGGTTACTGTCATTTAACCACACTTGATTATATCTGTAACTTTCAACGTCCTTTCTGTATATCCATTCGTAACTTCGTTTATCCTCTGCAAATCTTACATGCTTCGTTGTAATTACATCTTGTTTCAACGGGCACCATATTCTGTACCCACGAGTTTGATTAGCGTATCCTACGAATATTCCTTCGATCGCCCGGTCATCCAATTTCTTTCGTCCCTGGTTTGGTAAGCGAACATATGCCAGGCATCCATACACTTTCAAATGACGCACACTGGGCCTTTTATCAGTCCATAGTAGTAATGGCACTATTCCGTTGGTGGCTGTGTGACCTGTTCTATTTTTGATATATGCCGCCGTCGTGACCGCTTCAGCCCAGAATTTTTGGGGGAGGTTTGCAGCTCTCAACATTGACCTAGTCAAATTTAATAACGTTCGGTTTACTCTTTCGGCTACGCCGTTCATCTGGGGAGTTTCCACATTGGATTTCTCATGTTTAATTCCCAGTTGGTCAAAATGCATACTTAATTCTGAATTACAGTATTCTAAACCGTTATCTGATCGAAAACGTTTTATCTTTTTTCCGGTTTGCCGTTCTGTCTTAGCAATATAATTTTTTATAGCGTTGGCCGCTTCATGTTTGTTTCTTAAGACCTTCACTGTAAGCATTCTGGAAAAATCATCTGTGAATGTTATAAAATATCTGCTTCCACGAGTTTGGGGTCAGCTGCTGTATTAACAACTTGTACATCAATATCTCGAAAAACTGATAACCATTCTTGTCTTTTACAAACGTGATGCGTGCTCCCGCTATCCAATATCCACACATCCTCCATGTCTACATGGTTCAGTGACATTAACCGGTTCATTCTCATGGACGTGTATACACGCGCCGCGCTAGCGTTCACGCAGTCTCACGGACGCGTATACGCGCGCCGCGCTAGCGTTCACGCAGTCCCACAGACGCGTAAACACGCTAGTATTAGATAAAGAGTTTAATTTGGAAAAGTGTTAATTTTGGAAACGGTATATAGAAGTAATAAACATTGATTTCAAAATATTTCAAATTTATTATTGCTCTGTATGATATAATTCAAAACAAGGAACTGCACATAATGCAACATCACAATTGATACAATGATATCTGGTTTCTTTGCGAATCGATTGTTGCTTGCACCATACACACCGTCTCATCGGCATAGATTTCTTATTTGTTGGCTGTAATTTTTTTAAGAAACATCTAGATTGCAGTCGCAATGGATGAAGATGATTCCTCCTTCCTTTCCGATGAAAATTCTCTGTTGGATCGTTGTAGTTATTTAGTAACTGCAATATTAAATCTTCTTTCACTTCGCACAAACTTTTTCGGTTTACATGGAGGCAGTTCCAAATTGCATGTGCATTGCATATAGCAATATCTAATAAATAAAAGAAATACTTTTTGTACCATTTGATTGTTTTCCTAAATGATCCAATGCCATGTAAAATTTGATCTGTGTGATCAACAGCACCCATGTGCATATTATAAGCTAACACTACGTTTGGTTTTTTAATGGGTTGCCCCGTTTTTTTATCAACTTTATCTGTGGCTACCAACTCTGGGGTATGTACGGTGCTGAGAAGCGCTACCACTCTTTTATCTTTCCACGCACTAAATGTCATGAATTTGTTATAGCGCACTGTCAGCTCACCTTTATTCAAACTTTTTATTTTTTTTATTTTTTCGTCGCATGGCAAACCTCTTCTATTCATTCGAACGGTACCACACGCATGTGTTTTATATTTATGTAACTCCTCATATAATGCGGGGGAAGTATACCAGTTGTCTAAGTATATGGTTCGTCCTTCATTTAATAAATTTCTTGACAAATTCATTACAATTGAACCCGACTTTCCTAATCTGGACTGTCCTTCATTTGATATGCGTCCATCATATAATTTCAAATTATAAATATATCCTGTCTCTGATTCGGCTAAAATAAATGATTTCACGCCGAATCTTGCACGTTTGCTGCTAATGTATTGCTTGAAAGAAAGTCTGCCTTTCCATAATAACAGACTTTCGTCGACTACAATGTTCTGTCTTGGTCGATATGCCATTTGAAAACGACAAATAAGAATATCCATGACGGATTGGATTTTTTCGGTCTTTCTAATTTCATTATTATTTGCATCAACACTAGTGAAATGAAGGAATCGCAAAATATTGAAAAACTTTTTTTTTGACATGATTTGTCTAATAAACACAAAATTATACATTGCCTTTGTATTCCAATACATGGACATCTTTGGCAAGCGAACAATACTCATATGAATAATAATTGCAAAAAAACAGTGCAAATCATTACTAGATACATGAAACTGAGATCTGGAGAAACCTTGCTTTCGGCTGTATTTATTAGTCTCCTTCACAATTAACTCTATGAGTTCTTCACAAAAAAAAAATTTGAAGATTTGAAGAAAAGAACTATCTTCTGATATACCAGATTGGGGTAACACACCGTGATGTAAATCGCTGTACCTCCAAACTTGTGGCGTAAAATTTTGCGTGGCAGTAGGAATATTCCATTTTCTTTGGCGTAAAATATTTTTCCATCTTTCGCACAAAGGAACATCCTCGTCAGTCATATCACTTTCCACAGCACTTTCACTTTCACTACTACTATCACTAATAATTCGATTTCTAGATCGTCGCATGGTGGTCATCTTTGCAGAACAGTCAAACGTACACTAAATGAAATTACAAATTAGTACTAACCACAAACTTAGTCTCTCCAGACGGAGCAAATCAGTAGGCGTGTGTGTACACGTCCGTGAGACTCCGTGAATGATAACGCGGCGCGTGTTTACGCGTCTGTGAGACTCCGTGAACGGTAGCGCGGCGCGTGTTTACGCGTCTGTGAAACTCCGTGAACGGTAGCGCGGCGCGTGTTTACGCGTCTGTGGGGCTGCGTGAACGGTAGCGCGGCGCGTGTTTACGCGTCCGTGAGAACGAAGCGGTTAAGAACGCATCATAGTTCCTTTTGGATTTCGGTTCAATTTTCTTCTTGCTTTTATCTGTTTTCCCCCAACAATCCTTTGCTATATGGCCTACTTTATTGCACCTAAAACATGTAAAGCTTTTAGATTTATTGGTATTATTATACTGTACCTTCGTTTCTGTGACTGGTTTCTTTGTTATGTGTAACGCTTCTTTGTGCATGTCTCCTTCGACTTCTCTCCTAGTAACTCTTCTGTCGTACTCTGCCAATAGCACTCTTTTGATTTCAGATGAGGTAAATTTCTCATCTGGAAGGCTTGTAAGTGCCATGTTGAGACTATCATAACTGTCAGGCAGTCCTGCCAACAAGACGTATGCCAAATCCTCATCTTTAATTTCAGCTCCTGCCTCTATCAAATTATTTGCTATAATTTTTCCTCTCGATAGGTAAGCTGACATAACTTCGTCATCTTTCATTTTTAAACGATGAAACTCTCTTTTTAGTTGAAGTATTCTTGCCCTAGATTTAGGCTGATGCACTCGTTCTAATGTGATCCAAGCCTCATGTGCATTTGTGCACTCTTCGATGTGGATCTGTTGATTATGATCCACATGCAATCCAATAGTCGCTATTGCCTTATTGTCGTTTAGAATAAATGATTTTCTTTCAGCTTCTGCAGAGCCTTCATTCAGCACTATGTTACCCATCGCATAGTCTAATAAACCTTTGGCTTTTAACAGCCATTTCATTTCCGTTTTCCACGTACGGTAATTTCTGTCTGATAACTTTGCTATGTGCAAGTCACTTCTGCTATCCATCTCAAACATTTTTGACCACAAACTCACTTGTAGTTACGGACTACGTCTTGCTCGGACTGAACACGTGCGCCTTTTTTAGGTTATGTTTCACTTTATGCGCAGTGGAATCTTTCTGGGCCCATAACCATTGTTGGGATTAGCCGTGTAGATGGAAACGTTTGTGCGTTGAGGGATTAACAGTCTCCATAAATTGAACACAGTGTAACAAGATTATTTATTACAACCCTCGCCTACAAGACTTAGGATGATGTCTGGCTTACATTTATACATATAGTGTTGGGATGTGACGTATACATAGCAATGCGCACGTAAAGCCATGCGCGCAGTGCCGTCAACGGCTATGGGCAGAACAACCCATCACTTAATAACTAACGCGGTGAGTTGAGGTTGAATGAGACTTGGAATTAGAAACTGAATTGGAAGAATGGCTTGCAGGAGGGGACGACTTCCCTCGCTGGAGCCCGGAATGAGTCTGATCTGTGGTGTGTCTGATCTGAGCTCCTCTGGTCCTCGGCGGCCATGTTGCCGATGGGTGCTGGTGGGTAGTCGCTGTGGTGGGGCGATCGCCGGAGTGGGGCGCTGTGTATTCTGCAGCGCGCGCGGTGGATCGGCGAACATAGTAGTGGGTTGATACAATGGTAATGGTGTGGTTGTCGGTAAACGGTGGTAGTATGTCGACCGTCTGTAAATGATCGACAATGGGTCGAGTGTTGGTAACTGATCGACTGTCGGTAACTGATCGACAACGGATCGAGTGTTGGTAATTGATCGACGATGGATCGACTGTCGGTAACTGATCGACGATGGATCGACTGTCGGTAACTGATCGACTGTCGGTAACCGATTGTTTTTATCATCTGTTGCAAGTGTAAGAATAGATTATATGTATAATACGTTCTCTAAATCTATGCGATTATGGTAGCTTAACCTACGCAATACGTCGGAGGACTTAACATCCCCCCCCCCCCCCCCCCTTGGGAGAAAGAAAAATGACGGAGGTTATTTTTCTTCTTCGTCGGTATCGGTGAAGAGGGATGGTTTCTTATACGATATAAATTTACTGGTACGCTTAATAGAGTCTTTGAATTCTTTAGAGTCTTTAGCTGTCGAGTTCGTTGGCTCTGTCTTACTAATACACTGTCTATGGGGACGCATTCGGTGGCGGTGCGCGGAGGGACCAATTCACTGTCACTTGGTTTGTTCTTTAAGTATAAACAGAAGTGCGTCAGCGCGCTCCACGACGCCGCGAAGAGCTGGAGACTCCACCCGTAAGCTGCATGTAGAGCGATCCCATTGAGGATTGTGTTGATGCAAAGTTTGATGATTCGTATAGCCAAGTATATTCCCATGAACCCAGCCATTATGGAGCCGAATTCGATGAAGGTGCCCCATATTTTCTTGCTGGTTGATTCCGCGATTTGTTTCAAGGTGTCCTCATCCATCAGATTGCACAGTTTCACGGATCCGTCCGCGTACGATCTGCCTGATGCACCTTGTGCCAGTGCATTTATCACTGCCATCTTTTCGATGGGGAACATGATGTGTTCATTAAGTTTTTGAATATCTTCCTGTGTGTATATTCCGCCGGTAGCGAGGTTTGTTGGGTCAATGTATTTCCATGCAGATGTCGTTATCGGCTGGAGTGGCGGAGGTGGTATACTCTCTATTGGACGTGGTGTAATCTTGTACCATGCTCCGTGAATTTGGTAGATCGGTGGAATCAATTCGTTGCATATTCTCTTGGTGCCTGTCTTCGTGAGGATGTGCGTGCGTGGTGTCAGGAAGAACGAATTGTTCCCATAGGTGACGGGGAGTTCGTCGTAACAATCCTCTGTTTTCCTGAGGGTGCACTGAACGGGTATGCACTTGATGACGTGTATGGCTTCTCCGGCAGGGATGGCCACGTAACCGGGCTCTTTTACCAATGTTGTGGCGACTTCGGCTGGTGATATATGGACGAGTGAAATAACATTTTTCAAGACCTGGCGCTCCAGTGCGCATTTTTGGTTGATGATGTCTCTATACATTGCGATGATTTGGGACCGGAGATGCTTCTCGACATACACGAATTTCGTGTTCACGTAAGTGAATATGTCCAGGCTATTGATCTTGGTTCTTGTAATTGATTTGAATTTTCCTTCTTTGTCTGTTTCCAAGAGGAGTAGTTTCGGATGTTCGGTACGGATTAGCGTGTAGCCACAGATTTGTGTGCGGCCGGTGCTCGTGAGTGCGAATACGCACCGGATGCCACTGTGTAAGTTGGAGTACTGCTGTGGTTTGGTGTGAAGACCTTGGTAGATCTGCCCTCGAAGAGGACTTCGTATTTGTTGAAGGGACACTGATCGGTCGGCATGATGTCCCAAAAGGTAAATCCGTCCTCCGGATCCGTGCAGTATTCCTTGTCGAGTGTACACCGGTGTCCGGTGGGTAGGAGTATCTCGTTCGTCGAGATTTTGGTTGAGGCGCTGAAGTTTTTGAGAGTGACTCTGATCATTGCTTGTACTATGACTTGATTCCAAGTGCCGAAGGGGTCACTATACGTAGTTCCGCTGCATGTTCCGTCCTGTAGGATAGAGCCTGCCAATGTAATGCTTCTCGCGGTCGTGCTGTTGCTTATTAGTTCTACTAATTGGTTGTTGGGTGGTAGCACGAGTATGCCCGAGTTATGCATTGTTTTGCATGTGTCTCTTGGGGTATTAAGAAGGTACTGTTGGCGGCCGTGGTTCACTATGGACGTGTGGGAATGCATGCCGCAATAGTAGATGGTCCGATCTATTTCGACCCTGCATTGGAAGACTGTGGTCTCCTCGAAGTCGACTATCTGGAGGAGCTGGATACTAGCGTTTTGGATCGTCGGTTCGGTATCGGAGAACTCGCAGAGCGGTTTGTCCACGGTGGAGAACGTAGTCGCGTTTACGGTTGAACCTCCACAGTCGTAGCCAATTAGGGCCGTGGCTGGTTGCAGGATGGCGAGCACGAGGAGTGGTATTGGAGTCTGCATCTTGATGGTGCTGAACGACGAATGAAGAGCCTCTCGGAGCTCACTCGCGGTGACGTATCGTTTCGAGGTCGCGCTGTTCTTGTTCGTGGGCGAGGTGGGGGAGCACATCACTGTCGCGCACCGCATTCGCGTCACCGGTTTGGGGGCGCGTTTTAGTTTATTAGTGTGTACCACTCGCGAGCCATTCTTAACTTTCAATCGCACATTACACTCGTTCACGCGTTCTATAATGCAATAGGGACCCAAATACTCATCGTCGAACTTCCCTTTCCGGGGTTCTTTGAGGAGGAATACATAGTCTCCGACAGAGAACTCCTGCGCGTTGACCCTTCTATCGTAGTATGTCTTCGATCTTTGTTTAGCGGTGTTTAAGTTTTCTTTGGCCTTTGTTATCGTTTGTGATACTTTGGTTTGTAAGTTCTCGAGATATTTGTTATAGGATTCATCGGATGAATCATGGACAGCTGCATTTGCCGAAGGGGTTCTCGCCGTTACACCGAATACTAGTTCATGGGGCGTAAACGCGGTGCCCTCGTGGACGCTTGTTTTGTACGAAAATGTGGCATACGGCAGCCATTCGTCCCAGTTCCCTTTTGAAATGTACTGTTTTAGGTATTCTGTCAGGACGTGGTGCGAGCGCTCGATCGACCCGTTGCTTCGAGGCCTAAACGCGGTAGTACGGAATTGTGAAATTTTAAAACGTCTCGCAATATTCTTCATGAGTGAGCTTAGGAAATTTGTGCCCTGATCAGTAAGAATGCCTCTGGGTGCACCGAATCTACATATGAATTCTTTTATAAAGGCATCCGCAATCGGTGATGACCATCGGTTGCCGGGTTTTAACCCTAACCAGTTTTTTTCGTTGACACGTGTTGCAGGTATTGACGAAATCTTGTACCTCTTTCTTTAGGGTCGGCCAGTAATATTTTTCCCGGATTCGCCTATAGGTTTTTGTTATTCCTTTATGGCCCGCGTAAGCCGAACAGTGGTTTTCATTTATGATTTCCGGACGCTCGTTTGAAGGAGGAATGATGACTTTATTTTCGCAAGCGAAAATTTGGACGTTGGTATCGGAAAAGAGTTCAATCAAGGATTTGTAGATCGTTGTCCAAGTCGTATTGTCTATCGTCGTTCTCGATATACTGAAGGAATCTAGTTGGAGTTCTACAGTAACATCTAGGATGGATCTAAGGGACTCTATCACGTCATCGTGCGTCGCTGTGTGGTGTTGTGTTGGTTTTACCGGAAGTAGGATTAATTTTTTGTTACCGAGATTTAGGACTTTCGCGCGTGCTAGGGTAAGGTCTTTAATTTTTGGAATTTTTCCGGAATTGTACAAATCTTTCGAGCCTTCGTCGATCGGTAGTCCGTCCGTTGTGATGAAGGCTATTAGGTTATCGTTCCTCATAACGAGGCGGTCGCGTGTGTTGGTAAATGTTCTTCTAGTAGATGTTGCGGGGGTGTTATAATGTTCAAAGAGGTCTCCGTCTGTGTCGGATTCCGAGTCGGGGCTCGATGTTATCGCCATTTCGGCGGGTTGTCGGATCGTCGGGATTGGTGAAGGGGAGGTACGAGGGGACGGATCGCGTGTGGGGGTCGGAGATCGCGATGTGGATGGGAGGGGTCGCTTGTTGGAAGATGGCGGTCGCTGCGTCGTCTTTGGAGGGGATTGTGGTGAAGGCGGCGGAGAGGAATAGGAGGTGGAGGGAGAGCTTGGCGATGGCGGGTGGCGGCCAATAATCGGGGAAGGCCGTCGCGGGGCGGGGACGGGTGGTTTTCTGATGGCGTCGAACATGCCGGATGAACTGGAGTCTGTGGAGAGTGGCAGGGCGGACATTGGGTTCCGTGATAACGCGTCCGCGTTGAGATTAGTTTTGCCTGACTTGTATGTAATTTTGTAGTCGAATTCCGCCAGTTTTAGACGCCACCTGAGTAATCTGGATGTAGGGTCTTTAACTGAGTTCATCCAGACTAAGGGTTGGTGGTCGGTGATTAAATTGAAACGGTGCCCGTATATATATGGTCAAAAGTACTGCGTGCAATAGATAATCGCTAGGCACTCTCTCTCTCTCTCTCTCTCTCTCTCTATGGTTGAATAGTTGAGCTCCGCGCCGTGTAGGAGCCTCGAGGCATATGCAATGGGACGATCTTGCCCTGGCTCGCCCTGACTAAGAATACCGCCGATTGCGAAACCCGAAGCGTCTGTAGTGATGTTGAATTCGCGGTCGAAATCGGGGTATTGAAGTAATGGTTCTGTAGTCAAAATTTCGCGGAGGGTTGAGAAGGCTTGTTCTTTTGTTCGTATTTCCATGCGTATTTCGTATCTTTCTTTAGCAGCGTTGTCAGTGGTTTCGCGATTTGTGAGTATTTCGGGATAAACCGGCGATAGTATCCCGAAAGGCCAAGGAATTCCCTGAGCGATTTTAGATTTTTGGGAACTGGAAAGTCTTTGACTGTCGCGATCTTTTTAGGGCAGGGCTTGACGCCTTCCTCGCCTATAACATGGCTCAGATACGCGACTTCCCGGTGTAAGAAGGAACATTTCGAGGGTTGTAATTTCAAGTTCGCTTCTCGGAGTCTCTGGGCCAGTTTATTGAATTTGGACTTGTGTTCAGAGAGACTTCGCGCGTAAATAACTATATCGTCAAGGTAGACAAACAATTCGGTTCCCTGGAGGCCCGACAAAATGCTGTCCATGAGTCGCTGGAATGTTGCAGGGGCGTTGCGGAGGCCAAAGGGCATGCGTTTGAACTCGTAGTGGCCGTACGGCGTGGAGAATGCAGTTTTCGCTGCGTCTTCCGGGTACATTTCGATTTGATGGAAACCGCTAGCGAGATCGAATCGCGGGATTTATGAGTTCGAGAGTTTAGATTTAGAATGGATTTAGAATTAGAATTGGATTTGGAATTGGAATTAGCATTCGAGTTAGACCTTGAGTTAGATTTTGAAAAGAAATTCGCGTTTTCCACGGCATCCACCATCTCTTCCACCCCCTCCAGCTCCATGATCGGCATGTGGAGGTCGACAGAATGGTCCGTGGTGTTAACGCATCGGATGTACGCGTATCTGTCGGAATTTCTCACCACGCAGTGGGGAATGAGTACCCCTGGTGCAAGTTCGCGACGGCTTATGTATCCTACTTTGGGTCCCGTTACCTTTACTGCGACGCTGGCGGTCGTTCGTGGCCCAATTACGCATTTCTTTCGCGAGATAAATGGGAACTCGTTCCCTTGCAATGTTACGCATTGCTTTAAATATGATATTTCGGCTCCGAGCGATAGGAACGCGGATCCCAAGATTCCGTCCGCAGGAATTGGGAATTCGTCCGATACGACGTGGAATTCGACGTCGCGATCGGCGATATTAAGTGAAGCCGTGCTCAATGTTGCGACTGCGCCCTCGGTAATACCCGATATATGGATAACGTTGTGCGTATCAATGACCACGCCCGGTTGCAGCGATGACGCCTTTATAACGTTCGGTTCCGCACCGGTGTCTATCATTAGTCTTGCGTTGTTAATTAGTTCGGGGGACGCGACGACAATGTGTGAGACGGCAGAGGTGGGTTGCAATGTGCGCCCGTATGTTTTGATTTCGGTTGGTTACCTCCCGACGGTCGCTCGCGGGGCTCGGGAGGCCTTGCCCGTTTCCCGACTGCTGTTGTGATTTGATGCGGTTATTATATTCTCGTTTACGACATTCGTGTATATCGTGTCCCGGGTTTTTGCAGTAGTTGCAGTATTTGTGTGCCGAGGGATTACGCGAAGGGTTGTTTATGGGACGCGGAACGGATGTGTCGGGGGACGGTCTTGTGTATCTAGGATTATCTCGGGCCTGTGTATACGGTCGGTCGTAAACACTAACATTTGGTGAGCGCTGGCTCGGCCGTTGCGTCACCTCGCGATACGATGGTCGAGATACCGGAAAATTCGATCTCGGGTGTTCGGCGTATCGTGATGTATATTCAGGCCGGTATGGTGAAGGGGAGCGATAGCGGTTAAGTAAACTTCCGCGGCGGTCATCGGAGAATCGAACTTCTCGGGAAGGCGGACGCGAGTAATATTCCTTATCTGACTCTGCTTCCTTGAAGCAGTTTATCGCGGTATCGAACAATGCTTGAAGTCGGACATGCTCCAAATGTCGCATGCTATAGCGAAGCGTGGGGATGACGCCACGGAGAAAACTGCGTTTCGTCAATTCATCGATATTTTCGATGTCTGGTCGTACTCGGTCACAATCGATTATTGCGTTCCGTAAATCCTTTATTCGCGCGATGAAGTCGAGGATATGTTCTGATTCGCGCATTCTAATGTTCGCCATTTCGCCTCGATAATGGTCTATCGTGTTTGACGGTCCGAATATGTCTTTTAGGCGATTGCAAAGGCTCGCGACGGAGTTTACCGTTTTGTCTTCGATGGCTGTGTAAGCGCGACCCCGTAATTTGTTAATCATTAGTTTGGTCAATGTAAATTCTGCATGAGGCGGTACGAGGTCTCTGGCGCGGTGGCACGCTCGCGTGAATTGCCAGACGGGCAGATTTGTGCCATCAAATTCGGGGACGGCGTTGCACGCCGCGTTCATGGTGATTCCCGTGTTACTGGAATCTGTCGCGGGGATCGGGAATCGTTCGTGGTCGTTGAGCGGTCTAGTCGGGGAAGATTCGCGATTATTATTAGCGGTATTAATCATCGTTAAGTCGTGTACCGTTTCTTTGCTCAAGCGCAACGTTCCTAGCTCTTCGTGAAGGGCGGCCTTCTCGTCTTCGAACGCGTTTTGTCGTTCCATAAGCTTCTCTTGAGCGAGATTGATTTCGGCGGAGAGTTTGTTTCACTTCTCTTCAAATTTCGCGTTCTGCGCGTTTAAGCGAGCTTCGCGGAGCTCTAATTGTCTTTCTAACTCTACGAGTTGTTCTGCGATTCTAGGGGTTTGATGTGAACGTGTACTACCGGCAGGCGTCGACATCGCGAATTGTTGCGAATCCCACCCCTGCCACCAAATTTGTTACGTCCCGCGAGTCTCGACGCGCAAAATATATTATATATCGCGCGATTACCGCGGCAAAGACGCAAAATCGCAACTTTAGGGCACGCGACGCGGTTCGTTCGCGTATCCACTGGGCATTCACGAATAACGCCCTGCGACGGGCGCACAATTGGAATTCTAACCTTTCGGAGGACCTCGGTCGGTCGTTTGATCGCACTCAAGCTCGCTGTGGTCCTCAGGGTTTCCGGGGTGCAATCTGCTCTCTCAGCACGGTCGTAGACTGATGCTCGATGCTGGTTCCGGAAGCTGGGTCGGCGACGAAGGTGTGAGCGATGACTTCGATGACCCGTTCTGGCTACTGGTGTTTCGGACGATACTGCCCGTAGATGAAAGACTTCGCCAACTTTCTCAATTGGTGACGACGACCGGCGCGTTTCGGCATTCGTTAACGTTGATAAGCAATGAGAAGAGAGGCGGTCTTATTCCTGCTGCGCCCAGATCATTCGGGGTGAGATCGGTACGAGCGCTTCGGGAATAACATCGTTATTGTATTACGCGTTCGTGCAGATCATTCGGGGTGAGATCGGTACACACGAAGACGGAATAGATTCTAGAGAGTTATGTATGAATACACGAATATGTTGCCGAGTAGGGAGAGAATTTAGGTAGCTAATGATTGACGAATGTAGTAACGATAAAAAAATAATATATTCTAAAATATTACGATACAAGTACTTAATGTTGGGATTAGACGTGTAGATGGAAACGTTTGTGGGTTGAGGGATTAACAGTCTCCATAAATTGAACACAGTGTAACAAGATTATTTATTACAACCCTCGCCTACAAGACTTAGGATGATGTCTGGCTTACATTTATACATATAGTGTTGGGATGTGACGTATACATAGCAATGCGCACGTAAAGTCATGCGCGCAGTGCCGCCAACGGCTATGGGCAGAACAACCCATCAAGTCTCCCACTTTGAGATGCCCAGAGCCATTTCCTCTACGCAGCGTCCATGAGCAATGCTCTTCAGCCCCTTCGTCATTCCATCCGCCAGATTTTCGTTTGAAGGGACATATGTCAACTGCACCAATCCCTCTTCCATCTTTTCTCTTACGATATGATATGCTATATCAATATGTTTGGTTTTACTCTTTTCCACTCTGTTTTTAGCAAAATCAATCGCTGCCCGATTATCGCAATTTATCTGCAACGGACCTGGAACATAAACCCTTAAACCTGATTCTAGTAAGAGCATATGTAACCATATGACTTCTTTGACTCCGTTTGCCAAAGCTACGTATTCAGCCTCCATTGTGGAGGTCGACACCGACTTTTGTTTGGAGGATTTCCAAAGCACAGTATTACCTCCCACTAACATTACCATTCCTGAGAATGAGTGTCGGTCATCTAAATCACCTGCCCAATCGGCATCGCAGTATATTTCGATCTTCGGATCGCCGTTTACTTTATAGTTTAAGCAATAATCTTTTGTTCCACTAAGGTATCTTAGTATATGTTTTGTTTGTCTCCAGTGTTGCATTCCTGGATTACAATTGTATTGAGACATCTTTGTTACAGCAAATAATATATCCGGTCTCGTACATAAAGCCAGAAACATCAGGCTCCCAATGAGTTCTCTGTATGGCACGTTTGCCATAATTTTCATTTCCTCTTCTGTAGTCGGTGAATCTTCTCTGGATATTTTAGTGCTCGGATCTAAAGGTGTCGCAGCTTTCCGACAGTCAGTCATATTGTATTTCTTTAACATTGTCTCTATGTACATCGTTTGTGATAAACGCATGTCACCTTTACTATTTCGCTCCACCTTTACTCCTAATGCGTGGCTGATCTCGCCTAAATCTTTTGTTTCGTACTTCTTAGATATACCTTTTACGGTATTTAGGATTGATTTCTGATCTGGTGCGAAGATAAATATGTCATCAACGTATACAACAATTATCGTGCCGTCCTCATTCTTGTATACACAGCTTGATGAATGCAGTCTCTTAAACTTTTGGCCCATAAGGAATTCATTTAACTCCTTATTCCAGTTCCGCCCGGATTGCTTTAGTCCGTATATGGGCCTTAATAATTTAACTACCTTTCCTTCATCCGTTTCGCAAAACGGTGGCATTTTCATGTAAATTTCCTCATCCAATTCACCATATAGGTACGCACACTTAATATCAATGTGTCTTGTATGCCATTTAAAAATTACAGTTAATGCCAGAAACAACCTTACTAAAGAAAAATTAGCCACGGGTGAATATGTCTCCAAATAATCTATGCCCTTCTTCTGTGAGAAACCTTGTGCGACTAATCTCGCTCGATATCTAATAACTTTTCCTTCGGCATTAGTCTTAAGCTTGTACACCCATCTGCACCCTATACATTTTCTTCCATTGGGCAATGTGGTTTCCTCCCAGGTTTTCCTTCTGGTCAAGCTATCTAATTCTTCTTTCATGGCGCTTTCCCATTCAGCAGCCTGTGGAGAACCTAAAGCTTCTTTCAAATCTTGAGGTTCAGTAATTTCCACCAAACATGCTTCGATGTCTCTTTCCCTTGAGCTATTGTTTTCGTCTTCCAGTAACGAGTACTCTTCATTTTCACCATCTTTGGGCTTTCCCTTCCTCCCGTAGGGGTTTCTAACAACCTTTTTGGGTCTTCCTCTTCTTTTCATCTCAGCATTATCTCGCGCTCCCACTATCTCATCGTTTTCAGTGCTTTGTATTTGTGCATCTGATCCTTTTAATGACATGTCGTTTTGTGGCATATCAGAATCCTCTTCCGTACCTATTTGGTTACTGTCATTTAACCACACTTGATTATATCTGTAACTTTCAACGTCCTTTCTGTATATCCATTCGTAACTTCGTTTATCCTCTGCAAATCTTACATGCTTCGTTGTAATTACATCTTGTTTCAACGGGCACCATATTCTGTACCCACGAGTTTGATTAGCGTATCCTACGAATATTCCTTCGATCGCCCGGTCATCCAATTTCTTTCGTCCCTGGTTTGGTAAGCGAACATATGCCTGGCATCCATACACTTTCAAATGACGCACACTGGGCCTTTTATCAGTCCATAGTAGTAATGGCACTATTCCGTTGGTGGCTGTGTGACCTGTTCTATTTTTGATATATGCCGCCGTCGTGACCGCTTCAGCCCAGAATTTTTGGGGGAGGTTTGCAGCTCTCAACATTGACCTAGTCAAATTTAATAACGTTCGGTTTACTCTTTCGGCTACGCCGTTCATCTGGGGAGTTTCCACATTGGATTTCTCATGTTTAATTCCCAGTTGGTCAAAATGCATACTTAATTCTGAATTACAGTATTCTAAACCGTTATCTGATCGAAAACGTTTTATCTTTTTTCCGGTTTGCCGTTCTGTCTTAGCAATATAATTTTTTATAGCGTTGGCCGCTTCATGTTTGTTTCTTAAGACCTTCACTGTAAGCATTCTGGAAAAATCATCTGTGAATGTTATAAAATATCTGCTTCCACGAGTTTGGGGTCAGCTGCTGTATTAACAACTTGTACATCAATATCTCGAAAAACTGAGAACCATTCTTGTCTTTTACAAACGTGATGCGTGCTCCCGCTATCCAATATCCACACATCCTCCATGTCTACATGGTTCAGTGACATTAAGAACGCATCATAGTTCCTTTTGGATTTCGGTTCAATTTTCTTCTTGCTTTTATCTGTTTTCCCCCAACAATCCTTTGCTATATGGCCTACTTTATTGCACCTAAAACATGTAAAGCTTTTAGATTTATTGGTATTATTATACTGTACCTTCGTTTCTGTGACTGGTTTCTTTGTTATGTGTAACGCTTCTTTGTGCATGTCTCCTTCGACTTCTCTCCTAGTAACTCTTCTGTCGTACTCTGCCAATAGCACTCTTTTGATTTCAGATGAGGTAAATTTCTCATCTGGAAGGCTTGTAAGTGCCATGTTGAGACTATCATAACTGTCAGGCAGTCCTGCCAACAAGACGTATGCCAAATCCTCATCTTTAATTTCAGCTCCTGCCTCTATCAAATTATTTGCTATAATTTTTCCTCTCGATAGGTAAGCTGACATAACTTCGTCATCTTTCATTTTTAAACGATGAAACTCTCTTTTTAGTTGAAGTATTCTTGCCCTAGATTTAGGCTGATGCACTCGTTCTAATGTGATCCAAGCCTCATGTGCATTTGTGCACTCTTCGATGTGGATCTGTTGATTATGATCCACATGCAATCCAATAGTCGCTATTGCCTTATTGTCGTTTAGAATAAATGATTTTCTTTCAGCTTCTGCAGAGCCTTCATTCAGCACTATGTTACCCATCGCATAGTCTAATAAACCTTTGGCTTTTAACAGCCATTTCATTTCCGTTTTCCACGTACGGTAATTTCTGTCTGATAACTTTGCTATGTGCAAGTCACTTCTGCTATCCATCTCAAACATTTTTGACCACAAACTCACTTGTAGTTACGGACTACGTCTTGCTCGGACTGAACACGTGCGCCTTTTTTAGGTTATGTTTCACTTTATGCGCAGTGGAATCTTTCTGGGCCCATAACCATTGTTGGGATTAGCCGTGTAGATGGAAACGTTTGTGCGTTGAGGGATTAACAGTCTCCATAAATTGAACACAGTGTAACAAGATTATTTATTACAACCCTCGCCTACAAGACTTAGGATGATGTCTGGCTTACATTTATACATATAGTGTTGGGATGTGACGTATACATAGCAATGCGCACGTAAAGCCATGCGCGCAGTGCCGTCAACGGCTATGGGCAGAACAACCCATCACTTAATAACTAACGCGGTGAGTTGAGGTTGAATGAGACTTGGAATTAGAAACTGAATTGGAAGAATGGCTTGCAGGAGGGGACGACTTCCCTCGCTGGAGCCCGGAATGAGTCTGATCTGTGGTGTGTCTGATCTGAGCTCCTCTGGTCCTCGGCGGCCATGTTGCCGATGGGTGCTGGTGGGTAGTCGCTGTGGTGGGGCGATCGCCGGAGTGGGGCGCTGTGTATTCTGCAGCGCGCGCGGTGGATCGGCGAACATAGTAGTGGGTTGATACAATGGTAATGGTGTGGTTGTCGGTAAACGGTGGTAGTATGTCGACCGTCTGTAAATGATCGACAATGGGTCGAGTGTTGGTAACTGATCGACTGTCGGTAACTGATCGACAACGGATCGAGTGTTGGTAATTGATCGACGATGGATCGACTGTCGGTAACTGATCGACGATGGATCGACTGTCGGTAACTGATCGACTGTCGGTAACCGATTGTTTTTATCATCTGTTGCAAGTGTAAGAATAGATTATATGTATAATACGTTCTCTAAATCTATGCGATTATGGTAGCTTAACCTACGCAATACGTCGGAGGACTTAACATCCCCCCCCCCCCTTGGGAGAAAGAAAAATGACGGAGGTTATTTTTCTTCTTCGTCGGTATCGGTGAAGAGGGATGGTTTCTTATACGATATAAATTTACTGGTACGCTTAATAGAGTCTTTGAATTCTTTAGAGTCTTTAGCTGTCGAGTTCGTTGGCTCTGTCTTACTAATACACTGTCTATGGGGACGCATTCGGTGGCGGTGCGCGGAGGGACCAATTCACTGTCACTTGGTTTGTTCTTTAAGTATAAACAGAAGTGCGTCAGCGCGCTCCACGACGCCGCGAAGAGCTGGAGACTCCACCCGTAAGCTGCATGTAGAGCGATCCCATTGAGGATTGTGTTGATGCAAAGTTTGATGATTCGTATAGCCAAGTATATTCCCATGAACCCAGCCATTATGGAGCCGAATTCGATGAAGGTGCCCCATATTTTCTTGCTGGTTGATTCCGCGATTTGTTTCAAGGTGTCCTCATCCATCAGATTGCGCAGTTTCACGGATCCGTCCGCGTACGATCTGCCTGATGCACCTTGTGCCAGTGCATTTATCACTGCCATCTTTTCGATGGGGAACATGATGTGTTCATTAAGTTTTTGAATATCTTCCTGTGTGTATATTCCGCCGGTAGCGAGGTTTGTTGGGTCAATGTATTTCCATGCAGATGTCGTTATCGGCTGGAGTGGCGGAGGTGGTATACTCTCTATTGGACGTGGTGTAATCTTGTACCATGCTCCGTGAATTTGGTAGATCGGTGGAATCAATTCGTTGCATATTCTCTTGGTGCCTGTCTTCGTGAGGATGTGCGTGCGTGGTGTCAGGAAGAACGAATTGTTCCCATAGGTGACGGGGAGTTCGTCGTAACAATCCTCTGTTTTCCTGAGGGTGCACTGAACGGGTATGCACTTGATGACGTGTATGGCTTCTCCGGCAGGGATGGCCACGTAACCGGGCTCTTTTACCAATGTTGTGGCGACTTCGGCTGGTGATATATGGACGAGTGAAATAACATTTTTCAAGACCTGGCGCTCCAGTGCGCATTTTTGGTTGATGATGTCTCTATACATTGCGATGATTTGGGACCGGAGATGCTTCTCGACATACACGAATTTCGTGTTCACGTAAGTGAATATGTCCAGGCTATTGATCTTGGTTCTTGTAATTGATTTGAATTTTCCTTCTTTGTCTGTTTCCAAGAGGAGTAGTTTCGGATGTTCGGTACGGATTAGCGTGTAGCCACAGATTTGTGTGCGGCCGGTGCTCGTGAGTGCGAATACGCACCGGATGCCACTGTGGAAGTTGGAGTACTGCTGTGGTTTGGTGTGAAGACCTTGGTAGATCTGCCCTCGAAGAGGACTTCGTATTTGTTGAAGGGACACTGATCGGTCGGCATGATGTCCCAAAAGGTAAATCCGTCCTCCGGATCCGTGCAGTATTCCTTGTCGAGTGTACACCGGTGTCCGGTGGGTAGGAGTATCTCGTTCGTCGAGATTTTGGTTGAGGCGCTGAAGTTTTTGAGAGTGACTCTGATCATTGCTTGTACTATGACTTGATTCCAAGTGCCGAAGGGGTCACTATACGTAGTTCCGCTGCATGTTCCGTCCTGTAGGATAGAGCCTGCCAATGTAATGCTTCTCGCGGTCGTGCTGTTGCTTATTAGTTCTACTAATTGGTTGTTGGGTGGTAGCACGAGTATGCCCGAGTTATGCATTGTTTTGCATGTGTCTCTTGGGGTATTAAGAAGGTACTGTTGGCGGCCGTGGTTCACTATGGACGTGTGGGAATGCATGCCGCAATAGTAGATGGTCCGATCTATTTCGACCCTGCATTGGAAGACTGTGGTCTCCTCGAAGTCGACTATCTGGAGGAGCTGGATACTAGCGTTTTGGATCGTCGGTTCGGTATCGGAGAACTCGCAGAGCGGTTTGTCCACGGTGGAGAACGTAGTCGCGTTTACGGTTGAACCTCCACAGTCGTAGCCAATTAGGGCCGTGGCTGGTTGCAGGATGGCGAGCACGAGGAGTGGTATTGGAGTCTGCATCTTGATGGTGCTGAACGACGAATGAAGAGCCTCTCGGAGCTCACTCGCGGTGACGTATCGTTTCGAGGTCGCGCTGTTCTTGTTCGTGGGCGAGGTGGGGGAGCACATCACTGTCGCGCACCGCATTCGCGTCACCGGTTTGGGGGCGCGTTTTAGTTTATTAGTGTGTACCACTCGCGAGCCATTCTTAACTTTCAATCGCACATTACACTCGTTCACGCGTTCTATAATGCAATAGGGACCCAAATACTCATCGTCGAACTTCCCTTTCCGGGGTTCTTTGAGGAGGAATACATAGTCTCCGACAGAGAACTCCTGCGCGTTGACCCTTCTATCGTAGTATGTCTTCGATCTTTGTTTAGCGGTGTTTAAGTTTTCTTTGGCCTTTGTTATCGTTTGTGATACTTTGGTTTGTAAGTTCTCGAGATATTTGTTATAGGATTCATCGGATGAATCATGGACAGCTGCATTTGCCGAAGGGGTTCTCGCCGTTACACCGAATACTAGTTCATGGGGCGTAAACGCGGTGCCCTCGTGGACGCTTGTTTTGTACGAAAATGTGGCATACGGCAGCCATTCGTCCCAGTTCCCTTTTGAAATGTACTGTTTTAGGTATTCTGTCAGGACGTGGTGCGAGCGCTCGATCGACCCGTTGCTTCGAGGCCTAAACGCGGTAGTACGGAATTGTGAAATTTTAAAACGTCTCGCAATATTCTTCATGAGTGAGCTTAGGAAATTTGTGCCCTGATCAGTAAGAATGCCTCTGGGTGCACCGAATCTACATATGAATTCTTTTATAAAGGCATCCGCAATCTCGATCGCGGTTGCGTTGCGGAGCGGGACGGCTAAGGAATACTTGGTTAAAAGGTCTTGCATAGTGAGGATATAGGAAAACCCTTTTGGTGACGCAGGTAGTGGGCCAACTATGTCCATGGAAATCTTTTCAAATGCGGCGCCCGGTGTATCGGTGATGACCATCGGTTGCCGGGTTTTAACCCTAACCAGTTTTTTTCGTTGACACGTGTTGCAGGTATTGACGAAATCTTGTACCTCTTTCTTTAGGGTCGGCCAGTAATATTTTTCCCGGATTCGCCTATAGGTTTTTGTTATTCCTTTATGGCCCGCGTAAGCCGAACAGTGGTTTTCATTTATGATTTCCGGACGCTCGTTTGAAGGAGGAATGATGACTTTATTTTCGCAAGCGAAAATTTGGACGTTGGTATCGGAAAAGAGTTCAATCAAGGATTTGTAGATCGTTGTCCAAGTCGTATTGTCTATCGTCGTTCTCGATATACTGAAGGAATCTAGTTGGAGTTCTACAGTAACATCTAGGATGGATCTAAGGGACTCTATCACGTCATCGTGCGTCGCTGTGTGGTGTTGTGTTGGTTTTACCGGAAGTAGGATTAATTTTTTGTTACCGAGATTTAGGACTTTCGCGCGTGCTAGGGTAAGGTCTTTAATTTTTGGAATTTTTCCGGAATTGTACAAATCTTTCGAGCCTTCGTCGATCGGTAGTCCGTCCGTTGTGATGAAGGCTATTAGGTTATCGTTCCTCATAACGAGGCGGTCGCGTGTGTTGGTAAATGTTCTTCTAGTAGATGTTGCGGGGGTGTTATAATGTTCAAAGAGGTCTCCGTCTGTGTCGGATTCCGAGTCGGGGCTCGATGTTATCGCCATTTCGGCGGGTTGTCGGATCGTCGGGATTGGTGAAGGGGAGGTACGAGGGGACGGATCGCGTGTGGGGGTCGGAGATCGCGATGTGGATGGGAGGGGTCGCTTGTTGGAAGATGGCGGTCGCTGCGTCGTCTTTGGAGGGGATTGTGGTGAAGGCGGCGGAGAGGAATAGGAGGTGGAGGGAGAGCTTGGCGATGGCGGGTGGCGGCCAATAATCGGGGAAGGCCGTCGCGGGGCGGGGACGGGTGGTTTTCTGATGGCGTCGAACATGCCGGATGAACTGGAGTCTGTGGAGAGTGGCAGGGCGGACATTGGGTTCCGTGATAACGCGTCCGCGTTGAGATTAGTTTTGCCTGACTTGTATGTAATTTTGTAGTCGAATTCCGCCAGTTTTAGACGCCACCTGAGTAATCTGGATGTAGGGTCTTTAACTGAGTTCATCCAGACTAAGGGTTGGTGGTCGGTGATTAAATTGAAACGGTGCCCGTATATATATGGTCAAAAGTACTGCGTGCAATAGATAATCGCTAGGCACTCTCTCTCTCTCTCTCTCTCTCTCTCTATGGTTGAATAGTTGAGCTCCGCGCCGTGTAGGAGCCTCGAGGCATATGCAATGGGACGATCTTGCCCTGGCTCGCCCTGACTAAGAATACCGCCGATTGCGAAACCCGAAGCGTCTGTAGTGATGTTGAATTCGCGGTCGAAATCGGGGTATTGAAGTAATGGTTCTGTAGTCAAAATTTCGCGGAGGGTTGAGAAGGCTTGTTCTTTTGTTCGTATTTCCATGCGTATTTCGTATCTTTCTTTAGCAGCGTTGTCAGTGGTTTCGCGATTTGTGAGTATTTCGGGATAAACCGGCGATAGTATCCCGAAAGGCCAAGGAATTCCCTGAGCGATTTTAGATTTTTGGGAACTGGAAAGTCTTTGACTGTCGCGATCTTTTTAGGGCAGGGCTTGACGCCTTCCTCGCCTATAACATGGCTCAGATACGCGACTTCCCGGTGTAAGAAGGAACATTTCGAGGGTTGTAATTTCAAGTTCGCTTCTCGGAGTCTCTGGGCCAGTTTATTGAATTTGGACTTGTGTTCAGAGAGACTTCGCGCGTAAATAACTATATCGTCAAGGTAGACAAACAATTCGGTTCCCTGGAGGCCCGACAAAATGCTGTCCATGAGTCGCTGGAATGTTGCAGGGGCGTTGCGGAGGCCAAAGGGCATGCGTTTGAACTCGTAGTGGCCGTACGGCGTGGAGAATGCAGTTTTCGCTGCGTCTTCCGGGTACATTTCGATTTGATGGAAACCGCTAGCGAGATCGAATCGCGGGATTTATGAGTTCGAGAGTTTAGATTTAGAATGGATTTAGAATTAGAATTGGATTTGGAATTGGAATTAGCATTCGAGTTAGACCTTGAGTTAGATTTTGAAAAGAAATTCGCGTTTTCCACGGCATCCACCATCTCTTCCACCCCCTCCAGCTCCATGATCGGCATGTGGAGGTCGACAGAATGGTCCGTGGTGTTAACGCATCGGATGTACGCGTATCTGTCGGAATTTCTCACCACGCAGTGGGGAATGAGTACCCCTGGTGCAAGTTCGCGACGGCTTATGTATCCTACTTTGGGTCCCGTTACCTTTACTGCGACGCTGGCGGTCGTTCGTGGCCCAATTACGCATTTCTTTCGCGAGATAAATGGGAACTCGTTCCCTTGCAATGTTACGCATTGCTTTAAATATGATATTTCGGCTCCGAGCGATAGGAACGCGGATCCCAAGATTCCGTCCGCAGGAATTGGGAATTCGTCCGATACGACGTGGAATTCGACGTCGCGATCGGCGATATTAAGTGAAGCCGTGCTCAATGTTGCGACTGCGCCCTCGGTAATACCCGATATATGGATAACGTTGTGCGTATCAATGACCACGCCCGGTTGCAGCGATGACGCCTTTATAACGTTCGGTTCCGCACCGGTGTCTATCATTAGTCTTGCGTTGTTAATTAGTTCGGGGGACGCGACGACAATGTGTGAGACGGCAGAGGTGGGTTGCAATGTGCGCCCGTATGTTTTGATTTCGGTTGGTTACCTCCCGACGGTCGCTCGCGGGGCTCGGGAGGCCTTGCCCGTTTCCCGACTGCTGTTGTGATTTGATGCGGTTATTATATTCTCGTTTACGACATTCGTGTATATCGTGTCCCGGGTTTTTGCAGTAGTTGCAGTATTTGTGTGCCGAGGGATTACGCGAAGGGTTGTTTATGGGACGCGGAACGGATGTGTCGGGGGACGGTCTTGTGTATCTAGGATTATCTCGGGCCTGTGTATACGGTCGGTCGTAAACACTAACATTTGGTGAGCGCTGGCTCGGCCGTTGCGTCACCTCGCGATACGATGGTCGAGATACCGGAAAATTCGATCTCGGGTGTTCGGCGTATCGTGATGTATATTCAGGCCGGTATGGTGAAGGGGAGCGATAGCGGTTAAGTAAACTTCCGCGGCGGTCATCGGAGAATCGAACTTCTCGGGAAGGCGGACGCGAGTAATATTCCTTATCTGACTCTGCTTCCTTGAAGCAGTTTATCGCGGTATCGAACAATGCTTGAAGTCGGACATGCTCCAAATGTCGCATGCTATAGCGAAGCGTGGGGATGACGCCACGGAGAAAACTGCGTTTCGTCAATTCATCGATATTTTCGATGTCTGGTCGTACTCGGTCACAATCGATTATTGCGTTCCGTAAATCCTTTATTCGCGCGATGAAGTCGAGGATATGTTCTGATTCGCGCATTCTAATGTTCGCCATTTCGCCTCGATAATGGTCTATCGTGTTTGACGGTCCGAATATGTCTTTTAGGCGATTGCAAAGGCTCGCGACGGAGTTTACCGTTTTGTCTTCGATGGCTGTGTAAGCGCGACCCCGTAATTTGTTAATCATTAGTTTGGTCAATGTAAATTCTGCATGAGGCGGTACGAGGTCTCTGGCGCGGTGGCACGCTCGCGTGAATTGCCAGACGGGCAGATTTGTGCCATCAAATTCGGGGACGGCGTTGCACGCCGCGTTCATGGTGATTCCCGTGTTACTGGAATCTGTCGCGGGGATCGGGAATCGTTCGTGGTCGTTGAGCGGTCTAGTCGGGGAAGATTCGCGATTATTATTAGCGGTATTAATCATCGTTAAGTCGTGTACCGTTTCTTTGCTCAAGCGCAACGTTCCTAGCTCTTCGTGAAGGGCGGCCTTCTCGTCTTCGAACGCGTTTTGTCGTTCCATAAGCTTCTCTTGAGCGAGATTGATTTCGGCGGAGAGTTTGTTTCACTTCTCTTCAAATTTCGCGTTCTGCGCGTTTAAGCGAGCTTCGCGGAGCTCTAATTGTCTTTCTAACTCTACGAGTTGTTCTGCGATTCTAGGGGTTTGATGTGAACGTGTACTACCGGCAGGCGTCGACATCGCGAATTGTTGCGAATCCCACCCCTGCCACCAAATTTGTTACGTCCCGCGAGTCTCGACGCGCAAAATATATTATATATCGCGCGATTACCGCGGCAAAGACGCAAAATCGCAACTTTAGGGCACGCGACGCGGTTCGTTCGCGTATCCACTGGGCATTCACGAATAACGCCCTGCGACGGGCGCACAATTGGAATTCTAACCTTTCGGAGGACCTCGGTCGGTCGTTTGATCGCACTCAAGCTCGCTGTGGTCCTCAGGGTTTCCGGGGTGCAATCTGCTCTCTCAGCACGGTCGTAGACTGATGCTCGATGCTGGTTCCGGAAGCTGGGTCGGCGACGAAGGTGTGAGCGATGACTTCGATGACCCGTTCTGGCTACTGGTGTTTCGGACGATACTGCCCGTAGATGAAAGACTTCGCCAACTTTCTCAATTGGTGACGACGACCGGCGCGTTTCGGCATTCGTTAACGTTGATAAGCAATGAGAAGAGAGGCGGTCTTATTCCTGCTGCGCCCAGATCATTCGGGGTGAGATCGGTACGAGCGCTTCGGGAATAACATCGTTATTGTATTACGCGTTCGTGCAGATCATTCGGGGTGAGATCGGTACACACGAAGACGGAATAGATTCTAGAGAGTTATGTATGAATACACGAATATGTTGCCGAGTAGGGAGAGAATTTAGGTAGCTAATGATTGACGAATGTAGTAACGATAAAAAAATAATATATTCTAAAATATTACGATACAAGTACTTAATGTTGGGATTAGACGTGTAGATGGAAACGTTTGTGGGTTGAGGGATTAACAGTCTCCATAAATTGAACACAGTGTAACAAGATTATTTATTACAACCCTCGCCTACAAGACTTAGGATGATGTCTGGCTTACATTTATACATATAGTGTTGGGATGTGACGTATACATAGCAATGCGCACGTAAAGTCATGCGCGCAGTGCCGCCAACGGCTATGGGCAGAACAACCCATCAAGTCTCCCACTTTGAGATGCCCAGAGCCATTTCCTCTACGCAGCGTCCATGAGCAATGCTCTTCAGCCCCTTCGTCATTCCATCCGCCAGATTTTCGTTTGAAGGGACATATGTCAACTGCACCAATCCCTCTTCCATCTTTTCTCTTACGATATGATATGCTATATCAATATGTTTGGTTTTACTCTTTTCCACTCTGTTTTTAGCAAAATCAATCGCTGCCCGATTATCGCAATTTATCTGCAACGGACCTGGAACATAAACCCTTAAACCTGATTCTAGTAAGAGCATATGTAACCATATGACTTCTTTGACTCCGTTTGCCAAAGCTACGTATTCAGCCTCCATTGTGGAGGTCGACACCGACTTTTGTTTGGAGGATTTCCAAAGCACAGTATTACCTCCCACTAACATTACCATTCCTGAGAATGAGTGTCGGTCATCTAAATCACCTGCCCAATCGGCATCGCAGTATATTTCGATCTTCGGATCGCCGTTTACTTTATAGTTTAAGCAATAATCTTTTGTTCCACTAAGGTATCTTAGTATATGTTTTGTTTGTCTCCAGTGTTGCATTCCTGGATTATAATTGTATTGAGACATCTTTGTTACAGCAAATAATATATCCGGTCTCGTACATAAAGCCAGAAACATCAGGCTCCCAATGAGTTCTCTGTATGGCACGTTTGCCATAATTTTCATTTCCTCTTCTGTAGTCGGTGAATCTTCTCTGGATATTTTAGTGCTCGGATCTAAAGGTGTCGCAGCTTTCCGACAGTCAGTCATATTGTATTTCTTTAACATTGTCTCTATGTACATCGTTTGTGATAAACGCATGTCACCTTTACTATTTCGCTCCACCTTTACTCCTAATGCGTGGCTGATCTCGCCTAAATCTTTTGTTTCGTACTTCTTAGATATACCTTTTACGGTATTTAGGATTGATTTCTGATCTGGTGCGAAGATAAATATGTCATCAACGTATACAACAATTATCGTGCCGTCCTCATTCTTGTATACACAGCTTGATGAATGCAGTCTCTTAAACTTTTGGCCCATAAGGAATTCATTTAACTCCTTATTCCAGTTCCGCCCGGATTGCTTTAGTCCGTATATGGGCCTTAATAATTTAACTACCTTTCCTTCATCCGTTTCGCAAAACGGTGGCATTTTCATGTAAATTTCCTCATCCAATTCACCATATAGGTACGCACACTTAATATCAATGTGTCTTGTATGCCATTTAAAAATTACAGTTAATGCCAGAAACAACCTTACTAAAGAAAAATTAGCCACGGGTGAATATGTCTCCAAATAATCTATGCCCTTCTTCTGTGAGAAACCTTGTGCGACTAATCTCGCTCGATATCTAATAACTTTTCCTTCGGCATTAGTCTTAAGCTTGTACACCCATCTGCACCCTATACATTTTCTTCCATTGGGCAATGTGGTTTCCTCCCAGGTTTTCCTTCTGGTCAAGCTATCTAATTCTTCTTTCATGGCGCTTTCCCATTCAGCAGCCTGTGGAGAACCTAAAGCTTCTTTCAAATCTTGAGGTTCAGTAATTTCCACCAAACATGCTTCGATGTCTCTTTCCCTTGAGCTATTGTTTTCGTCTTCCAGTAACGAGTACTCTTCATTTTCACCATCTTTGGGCTTTCCCTTCCTCCCGTAGGGGTTTCTAACAACCTTTTTGGGTCTTCCTCTTCTTTTCATCTCAGCATTATCTCGCGCTCCCACTATCTCATCGTTTTCAGTGCTTTGTATTTGTGCATCTGATCCTTTTAATGACATGTCGTTTTGTGGCATATCAGAATCCTCTTCCGTACCTATTTGGTTACTGTCATTTAACCACACTTGATTATATCTGTAACTTTCAACGTCCTTTCTGTATATCCATTCGTAACTTCGTTTATCCTCTGCAAATCTTACATGCTTCGTTGTAATTACATCTTGTTTCAACGGGCACCATATTCTGTACCCACGAGTTTGATTAGCGTATCCTACGAATATTCCTTCGATCGCCCGGTCATCCAATTTCTTTCGTCCCTGGTTTGGTAAGCGAACATATGCCAGGCATCCATACACTTTCAAATGACGCACACTGGGCCTTTTATCAGTCCATAGTAGTAATGGCACTATTCCGTTGGTGGCTGTGTGACCTGTTCTATTTTTGATATATGCCGCCGTCGTGACCGCTTCAGCCCAGAATTTTTGGGGGAGGTTTGCAGCTCTCAACATTGACCTAGTCAAATTTAATAACGTTCGGTTTACTCTTTCGGCTACGCCGTTCATCTGGGGAGTTTCCACATTGGATTTCTCATGTTTAATTCCCAGTTGGTCAAAATGCATACTTAATTCTGAATTACAGTATTCTAAACCGTTATCTGATCGAAAACGTTTTATCTTTTTTCCGGTTTGCCGTTCTGTCTTAGCAATATAATTTTTTATAGCGTTGGCCGCTTCATGTTTGTTTCTTAAGACCTTCACTGTAAGCATTCTGGAAAAATCATCTGTGAATGTTATAAAATATCTGCTTCCACGAGTTTGGGGTCAGCTGCTGTATTAACAACTTGTACATCAATATCTCGAAAAACTGAGAACCATTCTTGTCTTTTACAAACGTGATGCGTGCTCCCGCTATCCAATATCCACACATCCTCCATGTCTACATGGTTCAGTGACATTAAGAACGCATCATAGTTCCTTTTGGATTTCGGTTCAATTTTCTTCTTGCTTTTATCTGTTTTCCCCCAACAATCCTTTGCTATATGGCCTACTTTATTGCACCTAAAACATGTAAAGCTTTTAGATTTATTGGTATTATTATACTGTACCTTCGTTTCTGTGACTGGTTTCTTTGTTATGTGTAACGCTTCTTTGTGCATGTCTCCTTCGACTTCTCTCCTAGTAACTCTTCTGTCGTACTCTGCCAATAGCACTCTTTTGATTTCAGATGAGGTAAATTTCTCATCTGGAAGGCTTGTAAGTGCCATGTTGAGACTATCATAACTGTCAGGCAGTCCTGCCAACAAGACGTATGCCAAATCCTCATCTTTAATTTCAGCTCCTGCCTCTATCAAATTATTTGCTATAATTTTTCCTCTCGATAGGTAAGCTGACATAACTTCGTCATCTTTCATTTTTAAACGATGAAACTCTCTTTTTAGTTGAAGTATTCTTGCCCTAGATTTAGGCTGATGCACTCGTTCTAATGTGATCCAAGCCTCATGTGCATTTGTGCACTCTTCGATGTGGATCTGTTGATTATGATCCACATGCAATCCAATAGTCGCTATTGCCTTATTGTCGTTTAGAATAAATGATTTTCTTTCAGCTTCTGCAGAGCCTTCATTCAGCACTATGTTACCCATCGCATAGTCTAATAAACCTTTGGCTTTTAACAGCCATTTCATTTCCGTTTTCCACGTACGGTAATTTCTGTCTGATAACTTTGCTATGTGCAAGTCACTTCTGCTATCCATCTCAAACATTTTTGACCACAAACTCACTTGTAGTTACGGACTACGTCTTGCTCGGACTGAACACGTGCGCCTTTTTTAGGTTATGTTTCACTTTATGCGCAGTGGAATCTTTCTGGGCCCATAACCATTGTTGGGATTAGCCGTGTAGATGGAAACGTTTGTGCGTTGAGGGATTAACAGTCTCCATAAATTGAACACAGTGTAACAAGATTATTTATTACAACCCTCGCCTACAAGACTTAGGATGATGTCTGGCTTACATTTATACATATAGTGTTGGGATGTGACGTATACATAGCAATGCGCACGTAAAGCCATGCGCGCAGTGCCGTCAACGGCTATGGGCAGAACAACCCATCACTTAATAACTAACGCGGTGAGTTGAGGTTGAATGAGACTTGGAATTAGAAACTGAATTGGAAGAATGGCTTGCAGGAGGGGACGACTTCCCTCGCTGGAGCCCGGAATGAGTCTGATCTGTGGTGTGTCTGATCTGAGCTCCTCTGGTCCTCGGCGGCCATGTTGCCGATGGGTGCTGGTGGGTAGTCGCTGTGGTGGGGCGATCGCCGGAGTGGGGCGCTGTGTATTCTGCAGCGCGCGCGGTGGATCGGCGAACATAGTAGTGGGTTGATACAATGGTAATGGTGTGGTTGTCGGTAAACGGTGGTAGTATGTCGACCGTCTGTAAATGATCGACAATGGGTCGAGTGTTGGTAACTGATCGACTGTCGGTAACTGATCGACAACGGATCGAGTGTTGGTAATTGATCGACGATGGATCGACTGTCGGTAACTGATCGACGATGGATCGACTGTCGGTAACTGATCGACTGTCGGTAACCGATTGTTTTTATCATCTGTTGCAAGTGTAAGAATAGATTATATGTATAATACGTTCTCTAAATCTATGCGATTATGGTAGCTTAACCTACGCAATACGTCGGAGGACTTAACATCCCCCCCCCCCTTGGGAGAAAGAAAAATGACGGAGGTTATTTTTCTTCTTCGTCGGTATCGGTGAAGAGGGATGGTTTCTTATACGATATAAATTTACTGGTACGCTTAATAGAGTCTTTGAATTCTTTAGAGTCTTTAGCTGTCGAGTTCGTTGGCTCTGTCTTACTAATACACTGTCTATGGGGACGCATTCGGTGGCGGTGCGCGGAGGGACCAATTCACTGTCACTTGGTTTGTTCTTTAAGTATAAACAGAAGTGCGTCAGCGCGCTCCACGACGCCGCGAAGAGCTGGAGACTCCACCCGTAAGCTGCATGTAGAGCGATCCCATTGAGGATTGTGTTGATGCAAAGTTTGATGATTCGTATAGCCAAGTATATTCCCATGAACCCAGCCATTATGGAGCCGAATTCGATGAAGGTGCCCCATATTTTCTTGCTGGTTGATTCCGCGATTTGTTTCAAGGTGTCCTCATCCATCAGATTGCGCAGTTTCACGGATCCGTCCGCGTACGATCTGCCTGATGCACCTTGTGCCAGTGCATTTATCACTGCCATCTTTTCGATGGGGAACATGATGTGTTCATTAAGTTTTTGAATATCTTCCTGTGTGTATATTCCGCCGGTAGCGAGGTTTGTTGGGTCAATGTATTTCCATGCAGATGTCGTTATCGGCTGGAGTGGCGGAGGTGGTATACTCTCTATTGGACGTGGTGTAATCTTGTACCATGCTCCGTGAATTTGGTAGATCGGTGGAATCAATTCGTTGCATATTCTCTTGGTGCCTGTCTTCGTGAGGATGTGCGTGCGTGGTGTCAGGAAGAACGAATTGTTCCCATAGGTGACGGGGAGTTCGTCGTAACAATCCTCTGTTTTCCTGAGGGTGCACTGAACGGGTATGCACTTGATGACGTGTATGGCTTCTCCGGCAGGGATGGCCACGTAACCGGGCTCTTTTACCAATGTTGTGGCGACTTCGGCTGGTGATATATGGACGAGTGAAATAACATTTTTCAAGACCTGGCGCTCCAGTGCGCATTTTTGGTTGATGATGTCTCTATACATTGCGATGATTTGGGACCGGAGATGCTTCTCGACATACACGAATTTCGTGTTCACGTAAGTGAATATGTCCAGGCTATTGATCTTGGTTCTTGTAATTGATTTGAATTTTCCTTCTTTGTCTGTTTCCAAGAGGAGTAGTTTCGGATGTTCGGTACGGATTAGCGTGTAGCCACAGATTTGTGTGCGGCCGGTGCTCGTGAGTGCGAATACGCACCGGATGCCACTGTGTAAGTTGGAGTACTGCTGTGGTTTGGTGTGAAGACCTTGGTAGATCTGCCCTCGAAGAGGACTTCGTATTTGTTGAAGGGACACTGATCGGTCGGCATGATGTCCCAAAAGGTAAATCCGTCCTCCGGATCCGTGCAGTATTCCTTGTCGAGTGTACACCGGTGTCCGGTGGGTAGGAGTATCTCGTTCGTCGAGATTTTGGTTGAGGCGCTGAAGTTTTTGAGAGTGACTCTGATCATTGCTTGTACTATGACTTGATTCCAAGTGCCGAAGGGGTCACTATACGTAGTTCCGCTGCATGTTCCGTCCTGTAGGATAGAGCCTGCCAATGTAATGCTTCTCGCGGTCGTGCTGTTGCTTATTAGTTCTACTAATTGGTTGTTGGGTGGTAGCACGAGTATGCCCGAGTTATGCATTGTTTTGCATGTGTCTCTTGGGGTATTAAGAAGGTACTGTTGGCGGCCGTTGTTCACTATGGTCGTGTGGGAATGCATGCCGCAATAGTAGATGGTCCGATCTATTTCGACCCTGCATTGGAAGACTGTGGTCTCCTCGAAGTCGACTATCTGGAGGAGCTGGATACTAGCGTTTTGGATCGTCGGTTCGGTATCGGAGAACTCGCAGAGCGGTTTGTCCACGGTGGAGAACGTAGTCGCGTTTACGGTTGAACCTCCACAGTCGTAGCCAATTAGGGCCGTGGCTGGTTGCAGGATGGCGAGCACGAGGAGTGGTATTGGAGTCTGCATCTTGATGGTGCTGAACGACGAATGAAGAGCCTCTCGGAGCTCACTCGCGGTGACGTATCGTTTCGAGGTCGCGCTGTTCTTGTTCGTGGGCGAGGTGGGGGAGCACATCACTGTCGCGCACCGCATTCGCGTCACCGGTTTGGGGGCGCGTTTTAGTTTATTAGTGTGTACCACTCGCGAGCCATTCTTAACTTTCAATCGCACATTACACTCGTTCACGCGTTCTATAATGCAATAGGGACCCAAATACTCATCGTCGAACTTCCCTTTCCGGGGTTCTTTGAGGAGGAATACATAGTCTCCGACAGAGAACTCCTGCGCGTTGACCCTTCTATCGTAGTATGTCTTCGATCTTTGTTTAGCGGTGTTTAAGTTTTCTTTGGCCTTTGTTATCGTTTGTGATACTTTGGTTTGTAAGTTCTCGAGATATTTGTTATAGGATTCATCGGATGAATCATGGACAGCTGCATTTGCCGAAGGGGTTCTCGCCGTTACACCGAATACTAGTTCATGGGGCGTAAACGCGGTGCCCTCGTGGACGCTTGTTTTGTACGAAAATGTGGCATACGGCAGCCATTCGTCCCAGTTCCCTTTTGAAATGTACTGTTTTAGGTATTCTGTCAGGACGTGGTGCGAGCGCTCGATCGACCCGTTGCTTCGAGGCCTAAACGCGGTAGTACGGAATTGTGAAATTTTAAAACGTCTCGCAATATTCTTCATGAGTGAGCTTAGGAAATTTGTGCCCTGATCAGTAAGAATGCCTCTGGGTGCACCGAATCTACATATGAATTCTTTTATAAAGGCATCCGCAATCTCGATCGCGGTTGCGTTGCGGAGCGGGACGGCTAAGGAATACTTGGTTAAAAGGTCTTGCATAGTGAGGATATAGGAAAACCCTTTTGGTGACGCAGGTAGTGGGCCAACTATGTCCATGGAAATCTTTTCAAATGCGGCGCCCGGTGTATCGGTGATGACCATCGGTTGCCGGGTTTTAACCCTAACCAGTTTTTTTCGTTGACACGTGTTGCAGGTATTGACGAAATCTTGTACCTCTTTCTTTAGGGTCGGCCAGTAATATTTTTCCCGGATTCGCCTATAGGTTTTTGTTATTCCTTTATGGCCCGCGTAAGCCGAACAGTGGTTTTCATTTATGATTTCCGGACGCTCGTTTGAAGGAGGAATGATGACTTTATTTTCGCAAGCGAAAATTTGGACGTTGGTATCGGAAAAGAGTTCAATCAAGGATTTGTAGATCGTTGTCCAAGTCGTATTGTCTATCGTCGTTCTCGATATACTGAAGGAATCTAGTTGGAGTTCTACAGTAACATCTAGGATGGATCTAAGGGACTCTATCACGTCATCGTGCGTCGCTGTGTGGTGTTGTGTTGGTTTTACCGGAAGTAGGATTAATTTTTTGTTACCGAGATTTAGGACTTTCGCGCGTGCTAGGGTAAGGTCTTTAATTTTTGGAATTTTTCCGGAATTGTACAAATCTTTCGAGCCTTCGTCGATCGGTAGTCCGTCCGTTGTGATGAAGGCTATTAGGTTATCGTTCCTCATAACGAGGCGGTCGCGTGTGTTGGTAAATGTTCTTCTAGTAGATGTTGCGGGGGTGTTATAATGTTCAAAGAGGTCTCCGTCTGTGTCGGATTCCGAGTCGGGGCTCGATGTTATCGCCATTTCGGCGGGTTGTCGGATCGTCGGGATTGGTGAAGGGGAGGTACGAGGGGACGGATCGCGTGTGGGGGTCGGAGATCGCGATGTGGATGGGAGGGGTCGCTTGTTGGAAGATGGCGGTCGCTGCGTCGTCTTTGGAGGGGATTGTGGTGAAGGCGGCGGAGAGGAATAGGAGGTGGAGGGAGAGCTTGGCGATGGCGGGTGGCGGCCAATAATCGGGGAAGGCCGTCGCGGGGCGGGGACGGGTGGTTTTCTGATGGCGTCGAACATGCCGGATGAACTGGAGTCTGTGGAGAGTGGCAGGGCGGACATTGGGTTCCGTGATAACGCGTCCGCGTTGAGATTAGTTTTGCCTGACTTGTATGTAATTTTGTAGTCGAATTCCGCCAGTTTTAGACGCCACCTGAGTAATCTGGATGTAGGGTCTTTAACTGAGTTCATCCAGACTAAGGGTTGGTGGTCGGTGATTAAATTGAAACGGTGCCCGTATATATATGGTCAAAAGTACTGCGTGCAATAGATAATCGCTAGGCACTCTCTCTCTCTCTCTCTCTCTCTCTCTCTATGGTTGAATAGTTGAGCTCCGCGCCGTGTAGGAGCCTCGAGGCATATGCAATGGGACGATCTTGCCCTGGCTCGCCCTGACTAAGAATACCGCCGATTGCGAAACCCGAAGCGTCTGTAGTGATGTTGAATTCGCGGTCGAAATCGGGGTATTGAAGTAATGGTTCTGTAGTCAAAATTTCGCGGAGGGTTGAGAAGGCTTGTTCTTTTGTTCGTATTTCCATGCGTATTTCGTATCTTTCTTTAGCAGCGTTGTCAGTGGTTTCGCGATTTGTGAGTATTTCGGGATAAACCGGCGATAGTATCCCGAAAGGCCAAGGAATTCCCTGAGCGATTTTAGATTTTTGGGAACTGGAAAGTCTTTGACTGTCGCGATCTTTTTAGGGCAGGGCTTGACGCCTTCCTCGCCTATAACATGGCTCAGATACGCGACTTCCCGGTGTAAGAAGGAACATTTCGAGGGTTGTAATTTCAAGTTCGCTTCTCGGAGTCTCTGGGCCAGTTTATTGAATTTGGACTTGTGTTCAGAGAGACTTCGCGCGTAAATAACTATATCGTCAAGGTAGACAAACAATTCGGTTCCCTGGAGGCCCGACAAAATGCTGTCCATGAGTCGCTGGAATGTTGCAGGGGCGTTGCGGAGGCCAAAGGGCATGCGTTTGAACTCGTAGTGGCCGTACGGCGTGGAGAATGCAGTTTTCGCTGCGTCTTCCGGGTACATTTCGATTTGATGGAAACCGCTAGCGAGATCGAATCGCGGGATTTATGAGTTCGAGAGTTTAGATTTAGAATGGATTTAGAATTAGAATTGGATTTGGAATTGGAATTAGCATTCGAGTTAGACCTTGAGTTAGATTTTGAAAAGAAATTCGCGTTTTCCACGGCATCCACCATCTCTTCCACCCCCTCCAGCTCCATGATCGGCATGTGGAGGTCGACAGAATGGTCCGTGGTGTTAACGCATCGGATGTACGCGTATCTGTCGGAATTTCTCACCACGCAGTGGGGAATGAGTACCCCTGGTGCAAGTTCGCGACGGCTTATGTATCCTACTTTGGGTCCCGTTACCTTTACTGCGACGCTGGCGGTCGTTCGTGGCCCAATTACGCATTTCTTTCGCGAGATAAATGGGAACTCGTTCCCTTGCAATGTTACGCATTGCTTTAAATATGATATTTCGGCTCCGAGCGATAGGAACGCGGATCCCAAGATTCCGTCCGCAGGAATTGGGAATTCGTCCGATACGACGTGGAATTCGACGTCGCGATCGGCGATATTAAGTGAAGCCGTGCTCAATGTTGCGACTGCGCCCTCGGTAATACCCGATATATGGATAACGTTGTGCGTATCAATGACCACGCCCGGTTGCAGCGATGACGCCTTTATAACGTTCGGTTCCGCACCGGTGTCTATCATTAGTCTTGCGTTGTTAATTAGTTCGGGGGACGCGACGACAATGTGTGAGACGGCAGAGGTGGGTTGCAATGTGCGCCCGTATGTTTTGATTTCGGTTGGTTACCTCCCGACGGTCGCTCGCGGGGCTCGGGAGGCCTTGCCCGTTTCCCGACTGCTGTTGTGATTTGATGCGGTTATTATATTCTCGTTTACGACATTCGTGTATATCGTGTCCCGGGTTTTTGCAGTAGTTGCAGTATTTGTGTGCCGAGGGATTACGCGAAGGGTTGTTTATGGGACGCGGAACGGATGTGTCGGGGGACGGTCTTGTGTATCTAGGATTATCTCGGGCCTGTGTATACGGTCGGTCGTAAACACTAACATTTGGTGAGCGCTGGCTCGGCCGTTGCGTCACCTCGCGATACGATGGTCGAGATACCGGAAAATTCGATCTCGGGTGTTCGGCGTATCGTGATGTATATTCAGGCCGGTATGGTGAAGGGGAGCGATAGCGGTTAAGTAAACTTCCGCGGCGGTCATCGGAGAATCGAACTTCTCGGGAAGGCGGACGCGAGTAATATTCCTTATCTGACTCTGCTTCCTTGAAGCAGTTTATCGCGGTATCGAACAATGCTTGAAGTCGGACATGCTCCAAATGTCGCATGCTATAGCGAAGCGTGGGGATGACGCCACGGAGAAAACTGCGTTTCGTCAATTCATCGATATTTTCGATGTCTGGTCGTACTCGGTCACAATCGATTATTGCGTTCCGTAAATCCTTTATTCGCGCGATGAAGTCGAGGATATGTTCTGATTCGCGCATTCTAATGTTCGCCATTTCGCCTCGATAATGGTCTATCGTGTTTGACGGTCCGAATATGTCTTTTAGGCGATTGCAAAGGCTCGCGACGGAGTTTACCGTTTTGTCTTCGATGGCTGTGTAAGCGCGACCCCGTAATTTGTTAATCATTAGTTTGGTCAATGTAAATTCTGCATGAGGCGGTACGAGGTCTCTGGCGCGGTGGCACGCTCGCGTGAATTGCCAGACGGGCAGATTTGTGCCATCAAATTCGGGGACGGCGTTGCACGCCGCGTTCATGGTGATTCCCGTGTTACTGGAATCTGTCGCGGGGATCGGGAATCGTTCGTGGTCGTTGAGCGGTCTAGTCGGGGAAGATTCGCGATTATTATTAGCGGTATTAATCATCGTTAAGTCGTGTACCGTTTCTTTGCTCAAGCGCAACGTTCCTAGCTCTTCGTGAAGGGCGGCCTTCTCGTCTTCGAACGCGTTTTGTCGTTCCATAAGCTTCTCTTGAGCGAGATTGATTTCGGCGGAGAGTTTGTTTCACTTCTCTTCAAATTTCGCGTTCTGCGCGTTTAAGCGAGCTTCGCGGAGCTCTAATTGTCTTTCTAACTCTACGAGTTGTTCTGCGATTCTAGGGGTTTGATGTGAACGTGTACTACCGGCAGGCGTCGACATCGCGAATTGTTGCGAATCCCACCCCTGCCACCAAATTTGTTACGTCCCGCGAGTCTCGACGCGCAAAATATATTATATATCGCGCGATTACCGCGGCAAAGACGCAAAATCGCAACTTTAGGGCACGCGACGCGGTTCGTTCGCGTATCCACTGGGCATTCACGAATAACGCCCTGCGACGGGCGCACAATTGGAATTCTAACCTTTCGGAGGACCTCGGTCGGTCGTTTGATCGCACTCAAGCTCGCTGTGGTCCTCAGGGTTTCCGGGGTGCAATCTGCTCTCTCAGCACGGTCGTAGACTGATGCTCGATGCTGGTTCCGGAAGCTGGGTCGGCGACGAAGGTGTGAGCGATGACTTCGATGACCCGTTCTGGCTACTGGTGTTTCGGACGATACTGCCCGTAGATGAAAGACTTCGCCAACTTTCTCAATTGGTGACGACGACCGGCGCGTTTCGGCATTCGTTAACGTTGATAAGCAATGAGAAGAGAGGCGGTCTTATTCCTGCTGCGCCCAGATCATTCGGGGTGAGATCGGTACGAGCGCTTCGGGAATAACATCGTTATTGTATTACGCGTTCGTGCAGATCATTCGGGGTGAGATCGGTACACACGAAGACGGAATAGATTCTAGAGAGTTATGTATGAATACACGAATATGTTGCCGAGTAGGGAGAGAATTTAGGTAGCTAATGATTGACGAATGTAGTAACGATAAAAAAATAATATATTCTAAAATATTACGATACAAGTACTTAATGTTGGGATTAGACGTGTAGATGGAAACGTTTGTGGGTTGAGGGATTAACAGTCTCCATAAATTGAACACAGTGTAACAAGATTATTTATTACAACCCTCGCCTACAAGACTTAGGATGATGTCTGGCTTACATTTATACATATAGTGTTGGGATGTGACGTATACATAGCAATGCGCACGTAAAGTCATGCGCGCAGTGCCGCCAACGGCTATGGGCAGAACAACCCATCAAGTCTCCCACTTTGAGATGCCCAGAGCCATTTCCTCTACGCAGCGTCCATGAGCAATGCTCTTCAGCCCCTTCGTCATTCCATCCGCCAGATTTTCGTTTGAAGGGACATATGTCAACTGCACCAATCCCTCTTCCATCTTTTCTCTTACGATATGATATGCTATATCAATATGTTTGGTTTTACTCTTTTCCACTCTGTTTTTAGCAAAATCAATCGCTGCCCGATTATCGCAATTTATCTGCAACGGACCTGGAACATAAACCCTTAAACCTGATTCTAGTAAGAGCATATGTAACCATATGACTTCTTTGACTCCGTTTGCCAAAGCTACGTATTCAGCCTCCATTGTGGAGGTCGACACCGACTTTTGTTTGGAGGATTTCCAAAGCACAGTATTACCTCCCACTAACATTACCATTCCTGAGAATGAGTGTCGGTCATCTAAATCACCTGCCCAATCGGCATCGCAGTATATTTCGATCTTCGGATCGCCGTTTACTTTATAGTTTAAGCAATAATCTTTTGTTCCACTAAGGTATCTTAGTATATGTTTTGTTTGTCTCCAGTGTTGCATTCCTGGATTACAATTGTATTGAGACATCTTTGTTACAGCAAATAATATATCCGGTCTCGTACATAAAGCCAGAAACATCAGGCTCCCAATGAGTTCTCTGTATGGCACGTTTGCCATAATTTTCATTTCCTCTTCTGTAGTCGGTGAATCTTCTCTGGATATTTTAGTGCTCGGATCTAAAGGTGTCGCAGCTTTCCGACAGTCAGTCATATTGTATTTCTTTAACATTGTCTCTATGTACATCGTTTGTGATAAACGCATGTCACCTTTACTATTTCGCTCCACCTTTACTCCTAATGCGTGGCTGATCTCGCCTAAATCTTTTGTTTCGTACTTCTTAGATATACCTTTTACGGTATTTAGGATTGATTTCTGATCTGGTGCGAAGATAAATATGTCATCAACGTATACAACAATTATCGTGCCGTCCTCATTCTTGTATACACAGCTTGATGAATGCAGTCTCTTAAACTTTTGGCCCATAAGGAATTCATTTAACTCCTTATTCCAGTTCCGCCCGGATTGCTTTAGTCCGTATATGGGCCTTAATAATTTAACTACCTTTCCTTCATCCGTTTCGCAAAACGGTGGCATTTTCATGTAAATTTCCTCATCCAATTCACCATATAGGTACGCACACTTAATATCAATGTGTCTTGTATGCCATTTAAAAATTACAGTTAATGCCAGAAACAACCTTACTAAAGAAAAATTAGCCACGGGTGAATATGTCTCCAAATAATCTATGCCCTTCTTCTGTGAGAAACCTTGTGCGACTAATCTCGCTCGATATCTAATAACTTTTCCTTCGGCATTAGTCTTAAGCTTGTACACCCATCTGCACCCTATACATTTTCTTCCATTGGGCAATGTGGTTTCCTCCCAGGTTTTCCTTCTGGTCAAGCTATCTAATTCTTCTTTCATGGCGCTTTCCCATTCAGCAGCCTGTGGAGAACCTAAAGCTTCTTTCAAATCTTGAGGTTCAGTAATTTCCACCAAACATGCTTCGATGTCTCTTTCCCTTGAGCTATTGTTTTCGTCTTCCAGTAACGAGTACTCTTCATTTTCACCATCTTTGGGCTTTCCCTTCCTCCCGTAGGGGTTTCTAACAACCTTTTTGGGTCTTCCTCTTCTTTTCATCTCAGCATTATCTCGCGCTCCCACTATCTCATCGTTTTCAGTGCTTTGTATTTGTGCATCTGATCCTTTTAATGACATGTCGTTTTGTGGCATATCAGAATCCTCTTCCGTACCTATTTGGTTACTGTCATTTAACCACACTTGATTATATCTGTAACTTTCAACGTCCTTTCTGTATATCCATTCGTAACTTCGTTTATCCTCTGCAAATCTTACATGCTTCGTTGTAATTACATCTTGTTTCAACGGGCACCATATTCTGTACCCACGAGTTTGATTAGCGTATCCTACGAATATTCCTTCGATCGCCCGGTCATCCAATTTCTTTCGTCCCTGGTTTGGTAAGCGAACATATGCCAGGCATCCATACACTTTCAAATGACGCACACTGGGCCTTTTATCAGTCCATAGTAGTAATGGCACTATTCCGTTGGTGGCTGTGTGACCTGTTCTATTTTTGATATATGCCGCCGTCGTGACCGCTTCAGCCCAGAATTTTTGGGGGAGGTTTGCAGCTCTCAACATTGACCTAGTCAAATTTAATAACGTTCGGTTTACTCTTTCGGCTACGCCGTTCATCTGGGGAGTTTCCACATTGGATTTCTCATGTTTAATTCCCAGTTGGTCAAAATGCATACTTAATTCTGAATTACAGTATTCTAAACCGTTATCTGATCGAAAACGTTTTATCTTTTTTCCGGTTTGCCGTTCTGTCTTAGCAATATAATTTTTTATAGCGTTGGCCGCTTCATGTTTGTTTCTTAAGACCTTCACTGTAAGCATTCTGGAAAAATCATCTGTGAATGTTATAAAATATCTGCTTCCACGAGTTTGGGGTCAGCTGCTGTATTAACAACTTGTACATCAATATCTCGAAAAACTGAGAACCATTCTTGTCTTTTACAAACGTGATGCGTGCTCCCGCTATCCAATATCCACACATCCTCCATGTCTACATGGTTCAGTGACATTAAGAACGCATCATAGTTCCTTTTGGATTTCGGTTCAATTTTCTTCTTGCTTTTATCTGTTTTCCCCCAACAATCCTTTGCTATATGGCCTACTTTATTGCACCTAAAACATGTAAAGCTTTTAGATTTATTGGTATTATTATACTGTACCTTCGTTTCTGTGACTGGTTTCTTTGTTATGTGTAACGCTTCTTTGTGCATGTCTCCTTCGACTTCTCTCCTAGTAACTCTTCTGTCGTACTCTGCCAATAGCACTCTTTTGATTTCAGATGAGGTAAATTTCTCATCTGGAAGGCTTGTAAGTGCCATGTTGAGACTATCATAACTGTCAGGCAGTCCTGCCAACAAGACGTATGCCAAATCCTCATCTTTAATTTCAGCTCCTGCCTCTATCAAATTATTTGCTATAATTTTTCCTCTCGATAGGTAAGCTGACATAACTTCGTCATCTTTCATTTTTAAACGATGAAACTCTCTTTTTAGTTGAAGTATTCTTGCCCTAGATTTAGGCTGATGCACTCGTTCTAATGTGATCCAAGCCTCATGTGCATTTGTGCACTCTTCGATGTGGATCTGTTGATTATGATCCACATGCAATCCAATAGTCGCTATTGCCTTATTGTCGTTTAGAATAAATGATTTTCTTTCAGCTTCTGCAGAGCCTTCATTCAGCACTATGTTACCCATCGCATAGTCTAATAAACCTTTGGCTTTTAACAGCCATTTCATTTCCGTTTTCCACGTACGGTAATTTCTGTCTGATAACTTTGCTATGTGCAAGTCACTTCTGCTATCCATCTCAAACATTTTTGACCACAAACTCACTTGTAGTTACGGACTACGTCTTGCTCGGACTGAACACGTGCGCCTTTTTTAGGTTATGTTTCACTTTATGCGCAGTGGAATCTTTCTGGGCCCATAACCATTGTTGGGATTAGCCGTGTAGATGGAAACGTTTGTGCGTTGAGGGATTAACAGTCTCCATAAATTGAACACAGTGTAACAAGATTATTTATTACAACCCTCGCCTACAAGACTTAGGATGATGTCTGGCTTACATTTATACATATAGTGTTGGGATGTGACGTATACATAGCAATGCGCACGTAAAGCCATGCGCGCAGTGCCGTCAACGGCTATGGGCAGAACAACCCATCACTTAATAACTAACGCGGTGAGTTGAGGTTGAATGAGACTTGGAATTAGAAACTGAATTGGAAGAATGGCTTGCAGGAGGGGACGACTTCCCTCGCTGGAGCCCGGAATGAGTCTGATCTGTGGTGTGTCTGATCTGAGCTCCTCTGGTCCTCGGCGGCCATGTTGCCGATGGGTGCTGGTGGGTAGTCGCTGTGGTGGGGCGATCGCCGGAGTGGGGCGCTGTGTATTCTGCAGCGCGCGCGGTGGATCGGCGAACATAGTAGTGGGTTGATACAATGGTAATGGTGTGGTTGTCGGTAAACGGTGGTAGTATGTCGACCGTCTGTAAATGATCGACAATGGGTCGAGTGTTGGTAACTGATCGACTGTCGGTAACTGATCGACAACGGATCGAGTGTTGGTAATTGATCGACGATGGATCGACTGTCGGTAACTGATCGACGATGGATCGACTGTCGGTAACTGATCGACTGTCGGTAACCGATTGTTTTTATCATCTGTTGCAAGTGTAAGAATAGATTATATGTATAATACGTTCTCTAAATCTATGCGATTATGGTAGCTTAACCTACGCAATACGTCGGAGGACTTAACATCCCCTCCCCCCTTGGGAGAAAGAAAAATGACGGAGGTTATTTTTCTTCTTCGTCGGTATCGGTGAAGAGGGATGGTTTCTTATACGATATAAATTTACTGGTACGCTTAATAGAGTCTTTGAATTCTTTAGAGTCTTTAGCTGTCGAGTTCGTTGGCTCTGTCTTACTAATACACTGTCTATGGGGACGCATTCGGTGGCGGTGCGCGGAGGGACCAATTCACTGTCACTTGGTTTGTTCTTTAAGTATAAACAGAAGTGCGTCAGCGCGCTCCACGACGCCGCGAAGAGCTGGAGACTCCACCCGTAAGCTGCATGTAGAGCGATCCCATTGAGGATTGTGTTGATGCAAAGTTTGATGATTCGTATAGCCAAGTATATTCCCATGAACCCAGCCATTATGGAGCCGAATTCGATGAAGGTGCCCCATATTTTCTTGCTGGTTGATTCCGCGATTTGTTTCAAGGTGTCCTCATCCATCAGATTGCGCAGTTTCACGGATCCGTCCGCGTACGATCTGCCTGATGCACCTTGTGCCAGTGCATTTATCACTGCCATCTTTTCGATGGGGAACATGATGTGTTCATTAAGTTTTTGAATATCTTCCTGTGTGTATATTCCGCCGGTAGCGAGGTTTGTTGGGTCAATGTATTTCCATGCAGATGTCGTTATCGGCTGGAGTGGCGGAGGTGGTATACTCTCTATTGGACGTGGTGTAATCTTGTACCATGCTCCGTGAATTTGGTAGATCGGTGGAATCAATTCGTTGCATATTCTCTTGGTGCCTGTCTTCGTGAGGATGTGCGTGCGTGGTGTCAGGAAGAACGAATTGTTCCCATAGGTGACGGGGAGTTCGTCGTAACAATCCTCTGTTTTCCTGAGGGTGCACTGAACGGGTATGCACTTGATGACGTGTATGGCTTCTCCGGCAGGGATGGCCACGTAACCGGGCTCTTTTACCAATGTTGTGGCGACTTCGGCTGGTGATATATGGACGAGTGAAATAACATTTTTCAAGACCTGGCGCTCCAGTGCGCATTTTTGGTTGATGATGTCTCTATACATTGCGATGATTTGGGACCGGAGATGCTTCTCGACATACACGAATTTCGTGTTCACGTAAGTGAATATGTCCAGGCTATTGATCTTGGTTCTTGTAATTGATTTGAATTTTCCTTCTTTGTCTGTTTCCAAGAGGAGTAGTTTCGGATGTTCGGTACGGATTAGCGTGTAGCCACAGATTTGTGTGCGGCCGGTGCTCGTGAGTGCGAATACGCACCGGATGCCACTGTGGAAGTTGGAGTACTGCTGTGGTTTGGTGTGAAGACCTTGGTAGATCTGCCCTCGAAGAGGACTTCGTATTTGTTGAAGGGACACTGATCGGTCGGCATGATGTCCCAAAAGGTAAATCCGTCCTCCGGATCCGTGCAGTATTCCTTGTCGAGTGTACACCGGTGTCCGGTGGGTAGGAGTATCTCGTTCGTCGAGATTTTGGTTGAGGCGCTGAAGTTTTTGAGAGTGACTCTGATCATTGCTTGTACTATGACTTGATTCCAAGTGCCGAAGGGGTCACTATACGTAGTTCCGCTGCATGTTCCGTCCTGTAGGATAGAGCCTGCCAATGTAATGCTTCTCGCGGTCGTGCTGTTGCTTATTAGTTCTACTAATTGGTTGTTGGGTGGTAGCACGAGTATGCCCGAGTTATGCATTGTTTTGCATGTGTCTCTTGGGGTATTAAGAAGGTACTGTTGGCGGCCGTTGTTCACTATGGTCGTGTGGGAATGCATGCCGCAATAGTAGATGGTCCGATCTATTTCGACCCTGCATTGGAAGACTGTGGTCTCCTCGAAGTCGACTATCTGGAGGAGCTGGATACTAGCGTTTTGGATCGTCGGTTCGGTATCGGAGAACTCGCAGAGCGGTTTGTCCACGGTGGAGAACGTAGTCGCGTTTACGGTTGAACCTCCACAGTCGTAGCCAATTAGGGCCGTGGCTGGTTGCAGGATGGCGAGCACGAGGAGTGGTATTGGAGTCTGCATCTTGATGGTGCTGAACGACGAATGAAGAGCCTCTCGGAGCTCACTCGCGGTGACGTATCGTTTCGAGGTCGCGCTGTTCTTGTTCGTGGGCGAGGTGGGGGAGCACATCACTGTCGCGCACCGCATTCGCGTCACCGGTTTGGGGGCGCGTTTTAGTTTATTAGTGTGTACCACTCGCGAGCCATTCTTAACTTTCAATCGCACATTACACTCGTTCACGCGTTCTATAATGCAATAGGGACCCAAATACTCATCGTCGAACTTCCCTTTCCGGGGTTCTTTGAGGAGGAATACATAGTCTCCGACAGAGAACTCCTGCGCGTTGACCCTTCTATCGTAGTATGTCTTCGATCTTTGTTTAGCGGTGTTTAAGTTTTCTTTGGCCTTTGTTATCGTTTGTGATACTTTGGTTTGTAAGTTCTCGAGATATTTGTTATAGGATTCATCGGATGAATCATGGACAGCTGCATTTGCCGAAGGGGTTCTCGCCGTTACACCGAATACTAGTTCATGGGGCGTAAACGCGGTGCCCTCGTGGACGCTTGTTTTGTACGAAAATGTGGCATACGGCAGCCATTCGTCCCAGTTCCCTTTTGAAATGTACTGTTTTAGGTATTCTGTCAGGACGTGGTGCGAGCGCTCGATCGACCCGTTGCTTCGAGGCCTAAACGCGGTAGTACGGAATTGTGAAATTTTAAAACGTCTCGCAATATTCTTCATGAGTGAGCTTAGGAAATTTGTGCCCTGATCAGTAAGAATGCCTCTGGGTGCACCGAATCTACATATGAATTCTTTTATAAAGGCATCCGCAATCTCGATCGCGGTTGCGTTGCGGAGCGGGACGGCTAAGGAATACTTGGTTAAAAGGTCTTGCATAGTGAGGATATAGGAAAACCCTTTTGGTGACGCAGGTAGTGGGCCAACTATGTCCATGGAAATCTTTTCAAATGCGGCGCCCGGTGTATCGGTGATGACCATCGGTTGCCGGGTTTTAACCCTAACCAGTTTTTTTCGTTGACACGTGTTGCAGGTATTGACGAAATCTTGTACCTCTTTCTTTAGGGTCGGCCAGTAATATTTTTCCCGGATTCGCCTATAGGTTTTTGTTATTCCTTTATGGCCCGCGTAAGCCGAACAGTGGTTTTCATTTATGATTTCCGGACGCTCGTTTGAAGGAGGAATGATGACTTTATTTTCGCAAGCGAAAATTTGGACGTTGGTATCGGAAAAGAGTTCAATCAAGGATTTGTAGATCGTTGTCCAAGTCGTATTGTCTATCGTCGTTCTCGATATACTGAAGGAATCTAGTTGGAGTTCTACAGTAACATCTAGGATGGATCTAAGGGACTCTATCACGTCATCGTGCGTCGCTGTGTGGTGTTGTGTTGGTTTTACCGGAAGTAGGATTAATTTTTTGTTACCGAGATTTAGGACTTTCGCGCGTGCTAGGGTAAGGTCTTTAATTTTTGGAATTTTTCCGGAATTGTACAAATCTTTCGAGCCTTCGTCGATCGGTAGTCCGTCCGTTGTGATGAAGGCTATTAGGTTATCGTTCCTCATAACGAGGCGGTCGCGTGTGTTGGTAAATGTTCTTCTAGTAGATGTTGCGGGGGTGTTATAATGTTCAAAGAGGTCTCCGTCTGTGTCGGATTCCGAGTCGGGGCTCGATGTTATCGCCATTTCGGCGGGTTGTCGGATCGTCGGGATTGGTGAAGGGGAGGTACGAGGGGACGGATCGCGTGTGGGGGTCGGAGATCGCGATGTGGATGGGAGGGGTCGCTTGTTGGAAGATGGCGGTCGCTGCGTCGTCTTTGGAGGGGATTGTGGTGAAGGCGGCGGAGAGGAATAGGAGGTGGAGGGAGAGCTTGGCGATGGCGGGTGGCGGCCAATAATCGGGGAAGGCCGTCGCGGGGCGGGGACGGGTGGTTTTCTGATGGCGTCGAACATGCCGGATGAACTGGAGTCTGTGGAGAGTGGCAGGGCGGACATTGGGTTCCGTGATAACGCGTCCGCGTTGAGATTAGTTTTGCCTGACTTGTATGTAATTTTGTAGTCGAATTCCGCCAGTTTTAGACGCCACCTGAGTAATCTGGATGTAGGGTCTTTAACTGAGTTCATCCAGACTAAGGGTTGGTGGTCGGTGATTAAATTGAAACGGTGCCCGTATATATATGGTCAAAAGTACTGCGTGCAATAGATAATCGCTAGGCACTCTCTCTCTCTCTCTCTCTCTCTCTCTCTCTATGGTTGAATAGTTGAGCTCCGCGCCGTGTAGGAGCCTCGAGGCATATGCAATGGGACGATCTTGCCCTGGCTCGCCCTGACTAAGAATACCGCCGATTGCGAAACCCGAAGCGTCTGTAGTGATGTTGAATTCGCGGTCGAAATCGGGGTATTGAAGTAATGGTTCTGTAGTCAAAATTTCGCGGAGGGTTGAGAAGGCTTGTTCTTTTGTTCGTATTTCCATGCGTATTTCGTATCTTTCTTTAGCAGCGTTGTCAGTGGTTTCGCGATTTGTGAGTATTTCGGGATAAACCGGCGATAGTATCCCGAAAGGCCAAGGAATTCCCTGAGCGATTTTAGATTTTTGGGAACTGGAAAGTCTTTGACTGTCGCGATCTTTTTAGGGCAGGGCTTGACGCCTTCCTCGCCTATAACATGGCTCAGATACGCGACTTCCCGGTGTAAGAAGGAACATTTCGAGGGTTGTAATTTCAAGTTCGCTTCTCGGAGTCTCTGGGCCAGTTTATTGAATTTGGACTTGTGTTCAGAGAGACTTCGCGCGTAAATAACTATATCGTCAAGGTAGACAAACAATTCGGTTCCCTGGAGGCCCGACAAAATGCTGTCCATGAGTCGCTGGAATGTTGCAGGGGCGTTGCGGAGGCCAAAGGGCATGCGTTTGAACTCGTAGTGGCCGTACGGCGTGGAGAATGCAGTTTTCGCTGCGTCTTCCGGGTACATTTCGATTTGATGGAAACCGCTAGCGAGATCGAATCGCGGGATTTATGAGTTCGAGAGTTTAGATTTAGAATGGATTTAGAATTAGAATTGGATTTGGAATTGGAATTAGCATTCGAGTTAGACCTTGAGTTAGATTTTGAAAAGAAATTCGCGTTTTCCACGGCATCCACCATCTCTTCCACCCCCTCCAGCTCCATGATCGGCATGTGGAGGTCGACAGAATGGTCCGTGGTGTTAACGCATCGGATGTACGCGTATCTGTCGGAATTTCTCACCACGCAGTGGGGAATGAGTACCCCTGGTGCAAGTTCGCGACGGCTTATGTATCCTACTTTGGGTCCCGTTACCTTTACTGCGACGCTGGCGGTCGTTCGTGGCCCAATTACGCATTTCTTTCGCGAGATAAATGGGAACTCGTTCCCTTGCAATGTTACGCATTGCTTTAAATATGATATTTCGGCTCCGAGCGATAGGAACGCGGATCCCAAGATTCCGTCCGCAGGAATTGGGAATTCGTCCGATACGACGTGGAATTCGACGTCGCGATCGGCGATATTAAGTGAAGCCGTGCTCAATGTTGCGACTGCGCCCTCGGTAATACCCGATATATGGATAACGTTGTGCGTATCAATGACCACGCCCGGTTGCAGCGATGACGCCTTTATAACGTTCGGTTCCGCACCGGTGTCTATCATTAGTCTTGCGTTGTTAATTAGTTCGGGGGACGCGACGACAATGTGTGAGACGGCAGAGGTGGGTTGCAATGTGCGCCCGTATGTTTTGATTTCGGTTGGTTACCTCCCGACGGTCGCTCGCGGGGCTCGGGAGGCCTTGCCCGTTTCCCGACTGCTGTTGTGATTTGATGCGGTTATTATATTCTCGTTTACGACATTCGTGTATATCGTGTCCCGGGTTTTTGCAGTAGTTGCAGTATTTGTGTGCCGAGGGATTACGCGAAGGGTTGTTTATGGGACGCGGAACGGATGTGTCGGGGGACGGTCTTGTGTATCTAGGATTATCTCGGGCCTGTGTATACGGTCGGTCGTAAACACTAACATTTGGTGAGCGCTGGCTCGGCCGTTGCGTCACCTCGCGATACGATGGTAGAGATACCGGAAAATTCGATCTCGGGTGTTCGGCGTATCGTGATGTATATTCAGGCCGGTATGGTGAAGGGGAGCGATAGCGGTTAAGTAAACTTCCGCGGCGGTCATCGGAGAATCGAACTTCTCGGGAAGGCGGACGCGAGTAATATTCCTTATCTGACTCTGCTTCCTTGAAGCAGTTTATCGCGGTATCGAACAATGCTTGAAGTCGGACATGCTCCAAATGTCGCATGCTATAGCGAAGCGTGGGGATGACGCCACGGAGAAAACTGCGTTTCGTCAATTCATCGATATTTTCGATGTCTGGTCGTACTCGGTCACAATCGATTATTGCGTTCCGTAAATCCTTTATTCGCGCGATGAAGTCGAGGATATGTTCCGATTCGCGCATTCTAATGTTCGCCATTTCGCCTCGATAATGGTCTATCGTGTTTGACGGTCCGAATATGTCTTTTAGGCGATTGCAAAGGCTCGCGACGGAGTTTACCGTTTTGTCTTCGATGGCTGTGTAAGCGCGACCCCGTAATTTGTTAATCATTAGTTTGGTCAATGTAAATTCTGCATGAGGCGGTACGAGGTCTCTGGCGCGGTGGCACGCTCGCGTGAATTGCCAGACGGGCAGATTTGTGCCATCAAATTCGGGGACGGCGTTGCACGCCGCGTTCATGGTGATTCCCGTGTTACTGGAATCTGTCGCGGGGATCGGGAATCGTTCGTGGTCGTTGAGCGGTCTAGTCGGGGAAGATTCGCGATTATTATTAGCGGTATTAATCATCGTTAAGTCGTGTACCGTTTCTTTGCTCAAGCGCAACGTTCCTAGCTCTTCGTGAAGGGCGGCCTTCTCGTCTTCGAACGCGTTTTGTCGTTCCATAAGCTTCTCTTGAGCGAGATTGATTTCGGCGGAGAGTTTGTTTCACTTCTCTTCAAATTTCGCGTTCTGCGCGTTTAAGCGAGCTTCGCGGAGCTCTAATTGTCTTTCTAACTCTACGAGTTGTTCTGCGATTCTAGGGGTTTGATGTGAACGTGTACTACCGGCAGGCGTCGACATCGCGAATTGTTGCGAATCCCACCCCTGCCACCAAATTTGTTACGTCCCGCGAGTCTCGACGCGCAAAATATATTATATATCGCGCGATTACCGCGGCAAAGACGCAAAATCGCAACTTTAGGGCACGCGACGCGGTTCGTTCGCGTATCCACTGGGCATTCACGAATAACGCCCTGCGACGGGCGCACAATTGGAATTCTAACCTTTCGGAGGACCTCGGTCGGTCGTTTGATCGCACTCAAGCTCGCTGTGGTCCTCAGGGTTTCCGGGGTGCAATCTGCTCTCTCAGCACGGTCGTAGACTGATGCTCGATGCTGGTTCCGGAAGCTGGGTCGGCGACGAAGGTGTGAGCGATGACTTCGATGACCCGTTCTGGCTACTGGTGTTTCGGACGATACTGCCCGTAGATGAAAGACTTCGCCAACTTTCTCAATTGGTGACGACGACCGGCGCGTTTCGGCATTCGTTAACGTTGATAAGCAATGAGAAGAGAGGCGGTCTTATTCCTGCTGCGCCCAGATCATTCGGGGTGAGATCGGTACGAGCGCTTCGGGAATAACATCGTTATTGTATTACGCGTTCGTGCAGATCATTCGGGGTGAGATCGGTACACACGAAGACGGAATAGATTCTAGAGAGTTATGTATGAATACACGAATATGTTGCCGAGTAGGGAGAGAATTTAGGTAGCTAATGATTGACGAATGTAGTAACGATAAAAAAATAATATATTCTAAAATATTACGATACAAGTACTTAATGTTGGGATTAGACGTGTAGATGGAAACGTTTGTGGGTTGAGGGATTAACAGTCTCCATAAATTGAACACAGTGTAACAAGATTATTTATTACAACCCTCGCCTACAAGACTTAGGATGATGTCTGGCTTACATTTATACATATAGTGTTGGGATGTGACGTATACATAGCAATGCGCACGTAAAGTCATGCGCGCAGTGCCGCCAACGGCTATGGGCAGAACAACCCATCAAGTCTCCCACTTTGAGATGCCCAGAGCCATTTCCTCTACGCAGCGTCCATGAGCAATGCTCTTCAGCCCCTTCGTCATTCCATCCGCCAGATTTTCGTTTGAAGGGACATATGTCAACTGCACCAATCCCTCTTCCATCTTTTCTCTTACGATATGATATGCTATATCAATATGTTTGGTTTTACTCTTTTCCACTCTGTTTTTAGCAAAATCAATCGCTGCCCGATTATCGCAATTTATCTGCAACGGACCTGGAACATAAACCCTTAAACCTGATTCTAGTAAGAGCATATGTAACCATATGACTTCTTTGACTCCGTTTGCCAAAGCTACGTATTCAGCCTCCATTGTGGAGGTCGACACCGACTTTTGTTTGGAGGATTTCCAAAGCACAGTATTACCTCCCACTAACATTACCATTCCTGAGAATGAGTGTCGGTCATCTAAATCACCTGCCCAATCGGCATCGCAGTATATTTCGATCTTCGGATCGCCGTTTACTTTATAGTTTAAGCAATAATCTTTTGTTCCACTAAGGTATCTTAGTATATGTTTTGTTTGTCTCCAGTGTTGCATTCCTGGATTACAATTGTATTGAGACATCTTTGTTACAGCAAATAATATATCCGGTCTCGTACATAAAGCCAGAAACATCAGGCTCCCAATGAGTTCTCTGTATGGCACGTTTGCCATAATTTTCATTTCCTCTTCTGTAGTCGGTGAATCTTCTCTGGATATTTTAGTGCTCGGATCTAAAGGTGTCGCAGCTTTCCGACAGTCAGTCATATTGTATTTCTTTAACATTGTCTCTATGTACATCGTTTGTGATAAACGCATGTCACCTTTACTATTTCGCTCCACCTTTACTCCTAATGCGTGGCTGATCTCGCCTAAATCTTTTGTTTCGTACTTCTTAGATATACCTTTTACGGTATTTAGGATTGATTTCTGATCTGGTGCGAAGATAAATATGTCATCAACGTATACAACAATTATCGTGCCGTCCTCATTCTTGTATACACAGCTTGATGAATGCAGTCTCTTAAACTTTTGGCCCATAAGGAATTCATTTAACTCCTTATTCCAGTTCCGCCCGGATTGCTTTAGTCCGTATATGGGCCTTAATAATTTAACTACCTTTCCTTCATCCGTTTCGCAAAACGGTGGCATTTTCATGTAAATTTCCTCATCCAATTCACCATATAGGTACGCACACTTAATATCAATGTGTCTTGTATGCCATTTAAAAATTACAGTTAATGCCAGAAACAACCTTACTAAAGAAAAATTAGCCACGGGTGAATATGTCTCCAAATAATCTATGCCCTTCTTCTGTGAGAAACCTTGTGCGACTAATCTCGCTCGATATCTAATAACTTTTCCTTCGGCATTAGTCTTAAGCTTGTACACCCATCTGCACCCTATACATTTTCTTCCATTGGGCAATGTGGTTTCCTCCCAGGTTTTCCTTCTGGTCAAGCTATCTAATTCTTCTTTCATGGCGCTTTCCCATTCAGCAGCCTGTGGAGAACCTAAAGCTTCTTTCAAATCTTGAGGTTCAGTAATTTCCACCAAACATGCTTCGATGTCTCTTTCCCTTGAGCTATTGTTTTCGTCTTCCAGTAACGAGTACTCTTCATTTTCACCATCTTTGGGCTTTCCCTTCCTCCCGTAGGGGTTTCTAACAACCTTTTTGGGTCTTCCTCTTCTTTTCATCTCAGCATTATCTCGCGCTCCCACTATCTCATCGTTTTCAGTGCTTTGTATTTGTGCATCTGATCCTTTTAATGACATGTCGTTTTGTGGCATATCAGAATCCTCTTCCGTACCTATTTGGTTACTGTCATTTAACCACACTTGATTATATCTGTAACTTTCAACGTCCTTTCTGTATATCCATTCGTAACTTCGTTTATCCTCTGCAAATCTTACATGCTTCGTTGTAATTACATCTTGTTTCAACGGGCACCATATTCTGTACCCACGAGTTTGATTAGCGTATCCTACGAATATTCCTTCGATCGCCCGGTCATCCAATTTCTTTCGTCCCTGGTTTGGTAAGCGAACATATGCCAGGCATCCATACACTTTCAAATGACGCACACTGGGCCTTTTATCAGTCCATAGTAGTAATGGCACTATTCCGTTGGTGGCTGTGTGACCTGTTCTATTTTTGATATATGCCGCCGTCGTGACCGCTTCAGCCCAGAATTTTTGGGGGAGGTTTGCAGCTCTCAACATTGACCTAGTCAAATTTAATAACGTTCGGTTTACTCTTTCGGCTACGCCGTTCATCTGGGGAGTTTCCACATTGGATTTCTCATGTTTAATTCCCAGTTGGTCAAAATGCATACTTAATTCTGAATTACAGTATTCTAAACCGTTATCTGATCGAAAACGTTTTATCTTTTTTCCGGTTTGCCGTTCTGTCTTAGCAATATAATTTTTTATAGCGTTGGCCGCTTCATGTTTGTTTCTTAAGACCTTCACTGTAAGCATTCTGGAAAAATCATCTGTGAATGTTATAAAATATCTGCTTCCACGAGTTTGGGGTCAGCTGCTGTATTAACAACTTGTACATCAATATCTCGAAAAACTGAGAACCATTCTTGTCTTTTACAAACGTGATGCGTGCTCCCGCTATCCAATATCCACACATCCTCCATGTCTACATGGTTCAGTGACATTAAGAACGCATCATAGTTCCTTTTGGATTTCGGTTCAATTTTCTTCTTGCTTTTATCTGTTTTCCCCCAACAATCCTTTGCTATATGGCCTACTTTATTGCACCTAAAACATGTAAAGCTTTTAGATTTATTGGTATTATTATACTGTACCTTCGTTTCTGTGACTGGTTTCTTTGTTATGTGTAACGCTTCTTTGTGCATGTCTCCTTCGACTTCTCTCCTAGTAACTCTTCTGTCGTACTCTGCCAATAGCACTCTTTTGATTTCAGATGAGGTAAATTTCTCATCTGGAAGGCTTGTAAGTGCCATGTTGAGACTATCATAACTGTCAGGCAGTCCTGCCAACAAGACGTATGCCAAATCCTCATCTTTAATTTCAGCTCCTGCCTCTATCAAATTATTTGCTATAATTTTTCCTCTCGATAGGTAAGCTGACATAACTTCGTCATCTTTCATTTTTAAACGATGAAACTCTCTTTTTAGTTGAAGTATTCTTGCCCTAGATTTAGGCTGATGCACTCGTTCTAATGTGATCCAAGCCTCATGTGCATTTGTGCACTCTTCGATGTGGATCTGTTGATTATGATCCACATGCAATCCAATAGTCGCTATTGCCTTATTGTCGTTTAGAATAAATGATTTTCTTTCAGCTTCTGCAGAGCCTTCATTCAGCACTATGTTACCCATCGCATAGTCTAATAAACCTTTGGCTTTTAACAGCCATTTCATTTCCGTTTTCCACGTACGGTAATTTCTGTCTGATAACTTTGCTATGTGCAAGTCACTTCTGCTATCCATCTCAAACATTTTTGACCACAAACTCACTTGTAGTTACGGACTACGTCTTGCTCGGACTGAACACGTGCGCCTTTTTTAGGTTATGTTTCACTTTATGCGCAGTGGAATCTTTCTGGGCCCATAACCATTGTTGGGATTAGCCGTGTAGATGGAAACGTTTGTGCGTTGAGGGATTAACAGTCTCCATAAATTGAACACAGTGTAACAAGATTATTTATTACAACCCTCGCCTACAAGACTTAGGATGATGTCTGGCTTACATTTATACATATAGTGTTGGGATGTGACGTATACATAGCAATGCGCACGTAAAGCCATGCGCGCAGTGCCGTCAACGGCTATGGGCAGAACAACCCATCACTTAATAACTAACGCGGTGAGTTGAGGTTGAATGAGACTTGGAATTAGAAACTGAATTGGAAGAATGGCTTGCAGGAGGGGACGACTTCCCTCGCTGGAGCCCGGAATGAGTCTGATCTGTGGTGTGTCTGATCTGAGCTCCTCTGGTCCTCGGCGGCCATGTTGCCGATGGGTGCTGGTGGGTAGTCGCTGTGGTGGGGCGATCGCCGGAGTGGGGCGCTGTGTATTCTGCAGCGCGCGCGGTGGATCGGCGAACATAGTAGTGGGTTGATACAATGGTAATGGTGTGGTTGTCGGTAAACGGTGGTAGTATGTCGACCGTCTGTAAATGATCGACAATGGGTCGAGTGTTGGTAACTGATCGACTGTCGGTAACTGATCGACAACGGATCGAGTGTTGGTAATTGATCGACAATGGATCGACTGTCGGTAACTGATCGACGATGGATCGACTGTCGGTAACTGATCGACTGTCGGTAACCGATTGTTTTTATCATCTGTTGCAAGTGTAAGAATAGATTATATGTATAATACGTTCTCTAAATCTATGCGATTATGGTAGCTTAACCTACGCAATACGTCGGAGGACTTAACATCCCCCCCCCCTTGGGAGAAAGAAAAATGACGGAGGTTATTTTTCTTCTTCGTCGGTATCGGTGAAGAGGGATGGTTTCTTATACGATATAAATTTACTGGTACGCTTAATAGAGTCTTTGAATTCTTTAGAGTCTTTAGCTGTCGAGTTCGTTGGCTCTGTCTTACTAATACACTGTCTATGGGGACGCATTCGGTGGCGGTGCGCGGAGGGACCAATTCACTGTCACTTGGTTTGTTCTTTAAGTATAAACAGAAGTGCGTCAGCGCGCTCCACGACGCCGCGAAGAGCTGGAGACTCCACCCGTAAGCTGCATGTAGAGCGATCCCATTGAGGATTGTGTTGATGCAAAGTTTGATGATTCGTATAGCCAAGTATATTCCCATGAACCCAGCCATTATGGAGCCGAATTCGATGAAGGTGCCCCATATTTTCTTGCTGGTTGATTCCGCGATTTGTTTCAAGGTGTCCTCATCCATCAGATTGCGCAGTTTCACGGATCCGTCCGCGTACGATCTGCCTGATGCACCTTGTGCCAGTGCATTTATCACTGCCATCTTTTCGATGGGGAACATGATGTGTTCATTAAGTTTTTGAATATCTTCCTGTGTGTATATTCCGCCGGTAGCGAGGTTTGTTGGGTCAATGTATTTCCATGCAGATGTCGTTATCGGCTGGAGTGGCGGAGGTGGTATACTCTCTATTGGACGTGGTGTAATCTTGTACCATGCTCCGTGAATTTGGTAGATCGGTGGAATCAATTCGTTGCATATTCTCTTGGTGCCTGTCTTCGTGAGGATGTGCGTGCGTGGTGTCAGGAAGAACGAATTGTTCCCATAGGTGACGGGGAGTTCGTCGTAACAATCCTCTGTTTTCCTGAGGGTGCACTGAACGGGTATGCACTTGATGACGTGTATGGCTTCTCCGGCAGGGATGGCCACGTAACCGGGCTCTTTTACCAATGTTGTGGCGACTTCGGCTGGTGATATATGGACGAGTGAAATAACATTTTTCAAGACCTGGCGCTCCAGTGCGCATTTTTGGTTGATGATGTCTCTATACATTGCGATGATTTGGGACCGGAGATGCTTCTCGACATACACGAATTTCGTGTTCACGTAAGTGAATATGTCCAGGCTATTGATCTTGGTTCTTGTAATTGATTTGAATTTTCCTTCTTTGTCTGTTTCCAAGAGGAGTAGTTTCGGATGTTCGGTACGGATTAGCGTGTAGCCACAGATTTGTGTGCGGCCGGTGCTCGTGAGTGCGAATACGCACCGGATGCCACTGTGGAAGTTGGAGTACTGCTGTGGTTTGGTGTGAAGACCTTGGTAGATCTGCCCTCGAAGAGGACTTCGTATTTGTTGAAGGGACACTGATCGGTCGGCATGATGTCCCAAAAGGTAAATCCGTCCTCCGGATCCGTGCAGTATTCCTTGTCGAGTGTACACCGGTGTCCGGTGGGTAGGAGTATCTCGTTCGTCGAGATTTTGGTTGAGGCGCTGAAGTTTTTGAGAGTGACTCTGATCATTGCTTGTACTATGACTTGATTCCAAGTGCCGAAGGGGTCACTATACGTAGTTCCGCTGCATGTTCCGTCCTGTAGGATAGAGCCTGCCAATGTAATGCTTCTCGCGGTCGTGCTGTTGCTTATTAGTTCTACTAATTGGTTGTTGGGTGGTAGCACGAGTATGCCCGAGTTATGCATTGTTTTGCATGTGTCTCTTGGGGTATTAAGAAGGTACTGTTGGCGGCCGTTGTTCACTATGGACGTGTGGGAATGCATGCCGCAATAGTAGATGGTCCGATCTATTTCGACCCTGCATTGGAAGACTGTGGTCTCCTCGAAGTCGACTATCTGGAGGAGCTGGATACTAGCGTTTTGGATCGTCGGTTCGGTATCGGAGAACTCGCAGAGCGGTTTGTCCACGGTGGAGAACGTAGTCGCGTTTACGGTTGAACCTCCACAGTCGTAGCCAATTAGGGCCGTGGCTGGTTGCAGGATGGCGAGCACGAGGAGTGGTATTGGAGTCTGCATCTTGATGGTGCTGAACGACGAATGAAGAGCCTCTCGGAGCTCACTCGCGGTGACGTATCGTTTCGAGGTCGCGCTGTTCTTGTTCGTGGGCGAGGTGGGGGAGCACATCACTGTCGCGCACCGCATTCGCGTCACCGGTTTGGGGGCGCGTTTTAGTTTATTAGTGTGTACCACTCGCGAGCCATTCTTAACTTTCAATCGCACATTACACTCGTTCACGCGTTCTATAATGCAATAGGGACCCAAATACTCATCGTCGAACTTCCCTTTCCGGGGTTCTTTGAGGAGGAATACATAGTCTCCGACAGAGAACTCCTGCGCGTTGACCCTTCTATCGTAGTATGTCTTCGATCTTTGTTTAGCGGTGTTTAAGTTTTCTTTGGCCTTTGTTATCGTTTGTGATACTTTGGTTTGTAAGTTCTCGAGATATTTGTTATAGGATTCATCGGATGAATCATGGACAGCTGCATTTGCCGAAGGGGTTCTCGCCGTTACACCGAATACTAGTTCATGGGGCGTAAACGCGGTGCCCTCGTGGACGCTTGTTTTGTACGAAAATGTGGCATACGGCAGCCATTCGTCCCAGTTCCCTTTTGAAATGTACTGTTTTAGGTATTCTGTCAGGACGTGGTGCGAGCGCTCGATCGACCCGTTGCTTCGAGGCCTAAACGCGGTAGTACGGAATTGTGAAATTTTAAAACGTCTCGCAATATTCTTCATGAGTGAGCTTAGGAAATTTGTGCCCTGATCAGTAAGAATGCCTCTGGGTGCACCGAATCTACATATGAATTCTTTTATAAAGGCATCCGCAATCTCGATCGCGGTTGCGTTGCGGAGCGGGACGGCTAAGGAATACTTGGTTAAAAGGTCTTGCATAGTGAGGATATAGGAAAACCCTTTTGGTGACGCAGGTAGTGGGCCAACTATGTCCATGGAAATCTTTTCAAATGCGGCGCCCGGTGTATCGGTGATGACCATCGGTTGCCGGGTTTTAACCCTAACCAGTTTTTTTCGTTGACACGTGTTGCAGGTATTGACGAAATCTTGTACCTCTTTCTTTAGGGTCGGCCAGTAATATTTTTCCCGGATTCGCCTATAGGTTTTTGTTATTCCTTTATGGCCCGCGTAAGCCGAACAGTGGTTTTCATTTATGATTTCCGGACGCTCGTTTGAAGGAGGAATGATGACTTTATTTTCGCAAGCGAAAATTTGGACGTTGGTATCGGAGAAGAGTTCAATCAAGGATTTGTAGATCGTTGTCCAAGTCGTATTGTCTATCGTCGTTCTCGATATACTGAAGGAATCTAGTTGGAGTTCTACAGTAACATCTAGGATGGATCTAAGGGACTCTATCACGTCATCGTGCGTCGCTGTGTGGTGTTGTGTTGGTTTTACCGGAAGTAGGATTAATTTTTTGTTACCGAGATTTAGGACTTTCGCGCGTGCTAGGGTAAGGTCTTTAATTTTTGGAATTTTTCCGGAATTGTACAAATCTTTCGAGCCTTCGTCGATCGGTAGTCCGTCCGTTGTGATGAAGGCTATTAGGTTATCGTTCCTCATAACGAGGCGGTCGCGTGTGTTGGTAAATGTTCTTCTAGTAGATGTTGCGGGGGTGTTATAATGTTCAAAGAGGTCTCCGTCTGTGTCGGATTCCGAGTCGGGGCTCGATGTTATCGCCATTTCGGCGGGTTGTCGGATCGTCGGGATTGGTGAAGGGGAGGTACGAGGATGGGAGGGGTCGCTTGTTGGAAGATGGCGGTCGCTGCGTCGTCTTTGGAGGGGATTGTGGTGAAGGCGGCGGAGAGGAATAGGAGGTGGAGGGAGAGCTTGGCGATGGCGGGTGGCGGCCAATAATCGGGGAAGGCCGTCGCGGGGCGGGGACGGGTGGTTTTCTGATGGCGTCGAACATGCCGGATGAACTGGAGTCTGTGGAGAGTGGCAGGGCGGACATTGGGTTCCGTGATAACGCGTCCGCGTTGAGATTAGTTTTGCCTGACTTGTATGTAATTTTGTAGTCGAATTCCGCCAGTTTTAGACGCCACCTGAGTAATCTGGATGTAGGGTCTTTAACTGAGTTCATCCAGACTAAGGGTTGGTGGTCGGTGATTAAATTGAAACGGTGCCCGTATATATATGGTCAAAAGTACTGCGTGCAATAGATAATCGCTAGGCACTCTCTCTCTCTCTCTCTCTCTCTATGGTTGAATAGTTGAGCTCCGCGCCGTGTAGGAGCCTCGAGGCATATGCAATGGGACGATCTTGCCCTGGCTCGCCCTGACTAAGAATACCGCCGATTGCGAAACCCGAAGCGTCTGTAGTGATGTTGAATTCGCGGTCGAAATCGGGGTATTGAAGTAATGGTTCTGTAGTCAAAATTTCGCGGAGGGTTGAGAAGGCTTGTTCTTTTGTTCGTATTTCCATGCGTATTTCGTATCTTTCTTTAGCAGCGTTGTCAGTGGTTTCGCGATTTGTGAGTATTTCGGGATAAACCGGCGATAGTATCCCGAAAGGCCAAGGAATTCCCTGAGCGATTTTAGATTTTTGGGAACTGGAAAGTCTTTGACTGTCGCGATCTTTTTAGGGCAGGGCTTGACGCCTTCCTCGCCTATAACATGGCTCAGATACGCGACTTCCCGGTGTAAGAAGGAACATTTCGAGGGTTGTAATTTCAAGTTCGCTTCTCGGAGTCTCTGGGCCAGTTTATTGAATTTGGACTTGTGTTCAGAGAGACTTCGCGCGTAAATAACTATATCGTCAAGGTAGACAAACAATTCGGTTCCCTGGAGGCCCGACAAAATGCTGTCCATGAGTCGCTGGAATGTTGCAGGGGCGTTGCGGAGGCCAAAGGGCATGCGTTTGAACTCGTAGTGGCCGTACGGCGTGGAGAATGCAGTTTTCGCTGCGTCTTCCGGGTACATTTCGATTTGATGGAAACCGCTAGCGAGATCGAATCGCGGGATTTATGAGTTCGAGAGTTTAGATTTAGAATGGATTTAGAATTAGAATTGGATTTGGAATTGGAATTAGCATTCGAGTTAGACCTTGAGTTAGATTTTGAAAAGAAATTCGCGTTTTCCACGGCATCCACCATCTCTTCCACCCCCTCCAGCTCCATGATCGGCATGTGGAGGTCGACAGAATGGTCCGTGGTGTTAACGCATCGGATGTACGCGTATCTGTCGGAATTTCTCACCACGCAGTGGGGAATGAGTACCCCTGGTGCAAGTTCGCGACGGCTTATGTATCCTACTTTGGGTCCCGTTACCTTTACTGCGACGCTGGCGGTCGTTCGTGGCCCAATTACGCATTTCTTTCGCGAGATAAATGGGAACTCGTTCCCTTGCAATGTTACGCATTGCTTTAAATATGATATTTCGGCTCCGAGCGATAGGAACGCGGATCCCAAGATTCCGTCCGCAGGAATTGGGAATTCGTCCGATACGACGTGGAATTCGACGTCGCGATCGGCGATATTAAGTGAAGCCGTGCTCAATGTTGCGACTGCGCCCTCGGTAATACCCGATATATGGATAACGTTGTGCGTATCAATGACCACGCCCGGTTGCAGCGATGACGCCTTTATAACGTTCGGTTCCGCACCGGTGTCTATCATTAGTCTTGCGTTGTTAATTAGTTCGGGGGACGCGACGACAATGTGTGAGACGGCAGAGGTGGGTTGCAATGTGCGCCCGTATGTTTTGATTTCGGTTGGTTACCTCCCGACGGTCGCTCGCGGGGCTCGGGAGGCCTTGCCCGTTTCCCGACTGCTGTTGTGATTTGATGCGGTTATTATATTCTCGTTTACGACATTCGTGTATATCGTGTCCCGGGTTTTTGCAGTAGTTGCAGTATTTGTGTGCCGAGGGATTACGCGAAGGGTTGTTTATGGGACGCGGAACGGATGTGTCGGGGGACGGTCTTGTGTATCTAGGATTATCTCGGGCCTGTGTATACGGTCGGTCGTAAACACTAACATTTGGTGAGCGCTGGCTCGGCCGTTGCGTCACCTCGCGATACGATGGTCGAGATACCGGAAAATTCGATCTCGGGTGTTCGGCGTATCGTGATGTATATTCAGGCCGGTATGGTGAAGGGGAGCGATAGCGGTTAAGTAAACTTCCGCGGCGGTCATCGGAGAATCGAACTTCTCGGGAAGGCGGACGCGAGTAATATTCCTTATCTGACTCTGCTTCCTTGAAGCAGTTTATCGCGGTATCGAACAATGCTTGAAGTCGGACATGCTCCAAATGTCGCATGCTATAGCGAAGCGTGGGGATGACGCCACGGAGAAAACTGCGTTTCGTCAATTCATCGATATTTTCGATGTCTGGTCGTACTCGGTCACAATCGATTATTGCGTTCCGTAAATCCTTTATTCGCGCGATGAAGTCGAGGATATGTTCTGATTCGCGCATTCTAATGTTCGCCATTTCGCCTCGATAATGGTCTATCGTGTTTGACGGTCCGAATATGTCTTTTAGGCGATTGCAAAGGCTCGCGACGGAGTTTACCGTTTTGTCTTCGATGGCTGTGTAAGCGCGACCCCGTAATTTGTTAATCATTAGTTTGGTCAATGTAAATTCTGCATGAGGCGGTACGAGGTCTCTGGCGCGGTGGCACGCTCGCGTGAATTGCCAGACGGGCAGATTTGTGCCATCAAATTCGGGGACGGCGTTGCACGCCGCGTTCATGGTGATTCCCGTGTTACTGGAATCTGTCGCGGGGATCGGGAATCGTTCGTGGTCGTTGAGCGGTCTAGTCGGGGAAGATTCGCGATTATTATTAGCGGTATTAATCATCGTTAAGTCGTGTACCGTTTCTTTGCTCAAGCGCAACGTTCCTAGCTCTTCGTGAAGGGCGGCCTTCTCGTCTTCGAACGCGTTTTGTCGTTCCATAAGCTTCTCTTGAGCGAGATTGATTTCGGCGGAGAGTTTGTTTCACTTCTCTTCAAATTTCGCGTTCTGCGCGTTTAAGCGAGCTTCGCGGAGCTCTAATTGTCTTTCTAACTCTACGAGTTGTTCTGCGATTCTAGGGGTTTGATGTGAACGTGTACTACCGGCAGGCGTCGACATCGCGAATTGTTGCGAATCCCACCCCTGCCACCAAATTTGTTACGTCCCGCGAGTCTCGACGCGCAAAATATATTATATATCGCGCGATTACCGCGGCAAAGACGCAAAATCGCAACTTTAGGGCACGCGACGCGGTTCGTTCGCGTATCCACTGGGCATTCACGAATAACGCCCTGCGACGGGCGCACAATTGGAATTCTAACCTTTCGGAGGACCTCGGTCGGTCGTTTGATCGCACTCAAGCTCGCTGTGGTCCTCAGGGTTTCCGGGGTGCAATCTGCTCTCTCAGCACGGTCGTAGACTGATGCTCGATGCTGGTTCCGGAAGCTGGGTCGGCGACGAAGGTGTGAGCGATGACTTCGATGACCCGTTCTGGCTACTGGTGTTTCGGACGATACTGCCCGTAGATGAAAGACTTCGCCAACTTTCTCAATTGGTGACGACGACCGGCGCGTTTCGGCATTCGTTAACGTTGATAAGCAATGAGAAGAGAGGCGGTCTTATTACTGCTGCGCCCAGATCATTCGGGGTGAGATCGGTACGAGCGCTTCGGGAATAACATCGTTATTGTATTACGCGTTCGTGCAGATCATTCGGGGTGAGATCGGTACACACGAAGACGGAATAGATTCTAGAGAGTTATGTATGAATACACGAATATGTTGCCGAGTAGGGAGAGAATTTAGGTAGCTAATGATTGACGAATGTAGTAACGATAAAAAAATAATATATTCTAAAATATTACGATATAAGTACTTAATAATTAACGCGGTGAGTTGAGGTTGAATGAGACTTGGAATTAGAAACTGGATTGGAAGAATGGCTTGCAGGAGGGGACGACTTCCCTCGCTGGAGCCCGGAATGAGTCTGATCTGTGGTGTGTCTGATCTGAGCTCCTCTGTTCCTCGGCGGCCATGTTGCCGATGGGTGCTGGTGGGTAGTCGCTGTGGTGGGGCGATCGCCGGAGTGGGTCGCTGTGTATTCTGCAGCGCGCGCGGTGGATCGGCGAACATAGTAGTGGGTTGATACAATGGTAACGGTGTGGTTGTCGGTAAACGGTGGTAGTATGTCGACCGTCTGTAAATGATCGACAATGGGTCGAGTGTTGGTAACTGATCGACTGTCGGTAACTGATCGATAACGGATCGAGTGTTGGTAATTGATCAACGATGGATCGACTGTCGGTATCTGATCGACAATGGATCGACTGTCGGTAACTGATCGACAATGGATCGACTGTCGGTAACTGATCGACAATGGATCGACTGTCGGTAACTGATCGACAATGGATCGACTGTCGGTAACTGATTGGTTTTATCATCTGTTGCAAGTGTAAGAATAGGTTGTATGTATAATACGTTCTCTAAATCTATGCTATTATGGTAGCTTAACCTACGCAATACGTCGGAGGACGTAACAAAAAGCTGCTCGGACACCAGGCTGGCTTTGTCGATTGGCCACTGAAATCCTTCTCGAATCGCCGCCTGGCGTAGGAGATTCCTGTCCTCTACGTAAGGCTGACAATCGTAGAGGACGTGGTTCGGAGTTTCCTCCTCTCCACATTCGCATAACGCGTCGTCGACCAAGGCGAACGTCTTGAGCTTCGCACGGAAGTCTCCGTGTCCGCTCAAGTACTGCGCTACATCATGGTCGACTCTGATCCAGCTCGCTGAGAGTCGGTCTGATACCTCGCCGAAGTATTGGAAGGTTTCCCTACCCTTCGTCGAGGACGACCATCTCTGCTGCCACATCTCTAAAGTCGCCTCCCTCAGCCTTTTGCGAACTTGGGCTTCGGTGACGACTTCGTCAGCCAATTCGGCCTGACTCACTTGATAGGTTCCATGTTGGAACCCGAGTTTCTTTCTGGCTCTGTACACGCAGCTGAACTCCGCTATCGCCAAGTCCACAGGTATCTCCCCGGCGATCACAGGGATCGCATCAGTGGAGACTGTCCTGTAGTCTTTGACGCAGCCAAGCAGAACACGCCTCTGCGCCCTGGTGAGCAATTTACTCGTCCCAGAGGTAAGGCGGTCTGCCCAGCCCGCGGCAGCATACGTGACGATTGGGACAAACAGGCCGCGGTACAGAGTACGCATCGTCCGATATCCTAATCCCCAGTTCGACTTAGCTATCCTTGCTAGCGCATTGAACGTTCGCAAGGACTTACCATTCAAATACTCGACGTGGGAATGGATACCCAGTCCAGAGTCAAAATGCACGCCAAGGTAACGCACATAGTCCTTGACGGCAATATTCCGACCTCCTATTTTTATCACAGGTGGCCTCTCTCTGTCGAGAGAACCTTTCAAGAAAATCATCTCAGTCTTGGTCGCAGACAGCGACAATTTCTGCTGGTCGCACCAGCGAGAAATGGTGTCCGCAACCAACTGGCCATTGCTTTCTAGACCCTTCCTGCTGTTTGCGAAGTTCAAGACAAGAAGGTCGTCTGCATAGGCGATGGGCTCGCAAGCGAGCCCGGCGTTCGATAGGAGCTGTAGAACCTCGTCAAAGACTAAGTTCCAACAGCTCGGACCAAGAATTGATCCCTGTGGGCAGCCTTTAGTGACTTTCTTCCGCACTGCACCGCGATCAGACACCATAGTCACCACGCGGCCGTCGAAGTAGTCGACCACCAGTCTAAATAGGTTTTTTGAACAGCCTCGCTTCCTCAACGCGTTGAGTATGCTTGGCCACCAGACATTATCAAAGGCACCGGCTATGTCGAAGAGCAGACCCACGACATACTTTTCCTCTCGACCGGACGCAAGCTCCCTCATCTTTACCACGGCATCAGTCGTGGTTCGATGCGGCCTGAATCCGTATTGCCGATCGGAGGCGTAGTCGGGGTGCAAAAACGAACTAGCTAGTCGCGTAGCGATTAGCTTCTCTAAGACTTTGCCTACGACCGAAAGCAAGCATATTGGCCTGTAGGACTTTATCTCCGCTTCAGGTTTCTCGGGTCCTTTAAGGATGGAGATGATGGACCCGACTTTCCATTCCGCGGGAAAGACTCCGTGTGCCAGGCATCCGTTGTAGAGTCGGAGGAGCTCGCATGAGATCGTATTAAACGAGCGTTTTAGAACCTCCGGCTCAATTCGGTCTAGGCCTGGACACTTGCCGCTCTTCAGTCGGTTGACCGCCGATCTGAGCTCCGAGAGGGTGAAGGGACTAGCGTCCTCACTCTCCGGCTCAGTAGCGGCTTCCCTCCTGACTCGCACATGATCTGGGGAGTCGTTCTCGGAGGAATCGTCCGGAATCAACCCCTCCAGCAGCGCGGAAGCGGTGGAGTCCCAGTCTGTAGTATAACCCTGGGCAGTGTTAACATTAATGTTCGCGATGACCGTGCTGGCTGTCATCTTCTGCCTCGTGATCTTATAAATGAGGCCCCAGGGTTCTTTGTTTCCCTGCTCGGTCACGAATGCACGCCAGCTGTGCGACCGAGCAGCTCTAATGGCGGCTTTGTAGGCCTTTCTCTGTTTGAGATACTCGGTCCTCTTGGCCGCCCTCTGCTCCTCTGAACATGCCGTGTTCTGCGAGGCTCGTCTGAGTTTATAGACTCGCCTCTTCTGCCTCGTCAGGTCGGCCGTCCACCATGGGACGGATTTTGAATGCCACTGCTTGGTTGGCATTGAGGAGTCGCACGCTTGGACGTTCGTTCTCTCGATCTCCTGTGCTAGATGTTCAACCTCCCCGCGATTCAATGGACTGGGGGGTATACTCCTCTTACTTTCACGCAGCGCCTTGTCGAACTCGGACCATTTTGCGCTTCGGAGTCGGAACCTTGGTAATAATCCGTTCCGGTTGGTGCTGCTGTCGCTACTACAGATTTCAGCAGCACCGTCCTCGGCGCAAAAACTCAAAGTAAACTCTATGACTCGGTGGTCGCTGGTCGTCAGGTCCTCGCGGACCTTCCAACCTCGCACCTTGTCGCATATGTCAAGTGTCGCTAGTGTGACGTCGATGTAAGACCGTCCATTAGGGCTGGAAAACGTCGGAGCGTTTCCAGCCTCGTTCAAGACAACCAAGCCATGGCTCACGATAAACTCTTCGAGTTTACGGCCTCTCGCGTCCGTCTTCGCACTGCCCCACTGGGCTGATTTTGCGTTAACGTCGGCAGAGATAATGACTCGGTTATGCCTCAGTGCGGAAAGAGCTCTCCCCAACCGCGCCAGACCTGATTCAACATCATCTGAACGTTGAAAGTACTGGCTGATCAGGAAGAAGCTCCCAAACGAACCCGAGATGCTGGCACAGGACAAATGCGCGTCGCACAAGTTAGAGACCTTAACCACGGTTAGATCCGGGTTTCTGACCGCTATTGCAGCCATCACCGGATCGCCTGCCGTGATCAGCCTCGTTCTCAAGCCTAGCCCGGGCACTATACCCCGCCAGCTATATGGCTCTTGTGCAAGCAACACATCTACCCCTCGCCTATGCATCTCAGTCCGGACTTCGTCGGTCACGTTTCGGGCCCGCTGCATGTTATGCTGCATGACCCGTATGACTCTCGAGCGTCGCCGGTTGTTTGTACTATCCATTCAAATTATTCCTGTCTAATACGAGACATCTCCAAAACTAGCGCTTCTTGATAGGAGGCGCAGGCCGGGTCTCGCGACTTATGGTCGTCTGGTCGCCCTCTGTCCTTGCAGTTGGAACAAACCGGAGGCTTGCTCTTTCTGCTGCAGAGCGCATAACCGTGCCCTTTATCGGCACAATGTCCGCAGACATCCTCTTTGAATTTACAGCGCTTCGCGGTGTGCCCGAAGCGCTGGCACTTGTAGCATCGGGTGACCTGCATGAAGTCCCGCACACGGCAGGAACTCCACCCGAGGTACACCCGGTCCCCTCTCTGCGCCAGCCGCCGACGAATCTGCGGACTGACGGCCACAACCCAGTTGGCTGTCTCCGGGGTCTTGCCAGCCATGCGATTGACCCGAACACCCGAAGGCACATCCTTCTGGGACGCCTCAGAGAGGTTTTGCCTCCAAAGACTGGAGGCAATTTCCTCCTTGCCCATCCCTTTCGGAATATCATAAATCAGGACCTCAGGGTCCCGTTTGCTAGGCAAGGAGACGGACAGCCCCGCACTCGTCAGCTTTTTGTTGCCTACGAAGGCTTTTAGGTCCTCCTTGCGATCGCTTTCGACGACAATGCCACCGGAGTGGATGCGTCGAACCGATCTGACACGGATCGCCTCCTTCGCAGGTTTCACGATCGACAGAACAGCTCTTTTGGTAGCCTCGCTGTTCTGTCCTTTATCCTTTGGCGGGAAGATACGCACCACGTGTTGTGTCGGTGGTCTTCTCGCTTCCGGAGTAGCTGTTTGGTTGACCTTAGCCACTTTTTTTTTCCAGTGGAGGGGGAAATGCATTACGCACACCATAACCATGGTAGTGTGGGACTGGCCGAGGGTAGTGCAATCGGCTTACCCACTAAAACCTAACCTCCCTTCAGCCAAGTTGTAGGAGCCCCCCTCAATGGAATCCGCCTCTCAGCATTGCTTCGTGAGGGGGGCGGCTGGAATTACGGTTTTTTAGACCGACCTACTTGTCTTTGCCTTGCGGCTTGGCCTTCTTCCTCCTCTGTACATCGTTGACAGCAGCCTCCCTCTTCTTGAGACAGTCCTCAACGTATCCCTTAAACAGTATCTTGTCCTCGTCATCCTTCAAAATCCTTTGTATCTGGTCTATCGAGAAGGCCCCGATATCTCCGACCAGGGCGGAGCGCTCACTATCGTGAGCCGGACACGCCATCAGGGCATGTTCTACAGTGTCCTCAGCTCCCCGGCACAGCAGGCACGTTGGATCTTCCAACTTCCCGATGCGCGCGAGGAAGCTCGAGAAGCATCCGTGCCCAGACAGCACCTGCGTCATGCGGAAGTCCAGCAGCGCAGGGCCCCACTCTATCCAATCCGAGATCTTTGGAATGATCCCGTGCGTCCAGCGTCCACCGGTGGCTGCGTCCCATCTCCTCTGCCACTCGGTCAGCGTCCTGCCTCGCTCCTCTTTCTTGACCCTCAGAGTCAGTTGTCCATACTCCGGAGAGTCCCTTACCAGACCCGCCAATCTCGTGTGGACGCGCCTCCTCTCCGCCGCCACCAGCTCGAAGGGGGGGAACCCCGACAGGACGCACAGCGCGTCCAGCGCGGTGGTGCGGTACGCCCTAATAACTCGCGTAAGTATCGCCCTCTGTGCGGTGTTGAGTAGCCTCCTGTTATTTCCCATGCGGACAGCCGGGGCCCAGATCGGGGCTGCATACATGACCACCGACTCCACCACGCGGTAGTACAATGTTCGGGCCCCGTAGCCTCCCCCATCCAGGTCGGGCATGATTCTCCCCAGCATGCCGGCATACCTCGCGGCCTTCTCGCAGGCGCTGCGAATGTGGGCCCGGTAACACTGGTTGCCCTCAACCACAACCCCAAGGTAACGCGTTGCCGCGCATGCCTTGAGGGGGGCGTCACCAATCCTCACCGAGATTTGCTGTCTGGCTTTCCAGCTCGTGAGGTGGAGGACCTCGCACTTGTTCTCCGCAAGCTCCAGGTGGTTGCGGTCGAACCAGGTCTTAATGTCTTTCAGGGCCGTGGTGGCCTTGCTCTTAGCCGCCTCCATGTCCCCGGCGGTCACGATCAGGGCGGCGTCATCGGCGTAGCCCAGGAGACAGCAGTCCCGCGGCAGCTCCATGTCCAGCAGTTCGTCATACTGGACGTTCCAAAGCAGAGGGCCCAGGACCGATCCCTGGGGCACCCCCGCATAGACGGGTGTCCGCTCCGCAACCCCGTCCGCCCATGTCAGAATGCTGCGCCTGCGGAGGTAGCTGTTCATCAGGTCAAGGAGGCGGGGGGTGATGTTCCTCCTTCGGAGGGCCTCCAGGATGTTCTCCCACCTTGCCGCGTTGAACGCGTTCCTGACGTCTAATGCTATCAGGAAACAGTGCTTCTTCCTTCTCTTCGCCGCGTCCCAGAGTTCGACCACGCGGCTAACCGCATCCACTGTGCTTCTCCCCCTCGTGAACCCGTATTGGTTGTTGGAGAATGAGATCATGGATGCGATCCTCCGCTTTGTGCAATACTCAAAAGCCTTTGCGAGGTTAGAGAGTATGCAAAGCGGTCGCCAGGCAGGCCGGCCGTCCGGGCCCGCCTTTTTTGGTATCAGAACAAGCCTGCCTACCTTCCAATCACGGGGGAAGTATCCGATCGCTAAGCACCTCGTAAATAGGTGCGCGATATGTCCCGCCGCACACCCCGCCAGCGTCCGTACGACCGGCAGAGGCATTCCATCCGGCCCCAAGGCACGCTTCCTAAGTCTTCCCAGTGCCGCGCGGACATCGTCCTCCGTGAACGGGGGATCATTCCCCTCCTCAGTGAGCCCGCTCCGAGCGGTCAGTCGGGGCGCAGCATCGACGACGTCCCGGCCGAGAGGCGGAGGGGCGACGGTGAACAGCCTCTCCACTAACGCCCGCTGTTCCCCGCGGCCCAGTGCGGCCGGGGGAGGCCTCCCCTTTATGTTTCTCACCACCCATTTGTAGGGTTTCCCCCAGGCGTCCGTGTCTATTCCCCGGATGAACCTCCTCCAACATGCCTTCTTGGAGTCTTGAATAGACCATTTCAGTTCTTTCTTGTGTGCCAAGTAGATGGCCTCTGCAAGCTCAATCCGGGATGTGGTGCCCTTTTTTCTGGCTCTCTGGAGCCTTCTCCTGCTCTTGACCACCGCTATCCTAGCCGCCTCGACCCCAGGTGACCACCACCATCTGGGGCTTCTGTGTTCCGAACGCAGCTGGGGGCGGGACGCCTCCCTCACGAGTACTGTCATCAGCTGTATGTAGCCATCTATATCCGCCGCCGTCTCGATAAGGAACGGCGAGGCCAGTCTCGCAGCCGCTTAGTAGAGGGCAAGAAACTTGTCCACGTTGACCGCTACCGGCCTGGGCGCCCCTCCGCACCGAGCGGCATCCTCGGCGAACTCATGCCTTATATACAGGTGGTCCGAGGCACTTTCTGTGTCAATGATGTTGCTAGATATGTACTTCCGGAGCACCGCCTTTCCGCAGAACATGGCGTCAATCACCGAGTGCTGCCCGTTCCTCTCAAACGTGCGCCACCCTCTGCTGATGACCGGGCTGATTCGAGCCCGATTGGCCATCTCGAGGGTGGCCGCGCCTCGCGTGTCCGTCTCCGCCGACCCCCATGCCGGCGACTTCGCATTGAAGTCACCCGCTACGATAACCCGGTTGTGGTCCAGGGTACCCAGCAGGTCCTCCAGATGCTGCAGGCGATCCTCGAACTCGGCCAGTCGCACGTTTGGCGAGTAATAGCAGCTCACTACTGTGATGTCTCCAAGCTGAACCGCCACGCATCCATCCGCTCCGGCCAGCTTCTGAATTGGGGCCGTCCTCCTGGTAGCCCTTTCCGTGACCCATATGGCCGCCCTGTCGTCGCTTGCCCCGAACCAATTACTCAGAATCCTCCAGGGCTCGGATATGATTACCACATCCACGCCCCAGTCGACGGCATTTTGCTGTAGCAGGTCGTGAGCCAGCCTGCAGTGATTTAAATTTATCTGCAGGATACTTAGACCTTAGCCACTTGGGCGTAGGTCAACTGCGCGGCATTGCAGACCGTCTTCGGGAGAGTTCCCTTGGACGGCCCAGGTCGCATCGCACTCATTACGGCAGGACGCGCTTTTAGGTCCGCCCTGACCGCGGCGAGTTGCCCTTCGACGAAGCTGTTTCGTTGAATCAGCTCCTGGACCAACCCGTTGAGTGCTTCGACCTCTGCTAGTATCTTCGACCCGGACTCCTTGTTGACTTTCGACGCGGGTCGGAAGCAAAAGGTCCGTATCTCTGATACTCGCCTGAAGGCTTCGTCTCTCACGAGATCGAGAAGCCGTACCTTATGCCCGGAAACCGTCCCCTTCGATTTCCTGGCCTGGTTTGCTGTGGCCTTGCCAGTAGGTGCGACTGGCTTGGCACGCTTGGCGTCTTCGCCCATCAGAACCCACTCGCCGTAGCGTATGGTCGTTCCAAGCCGATTGACTGGACCAGGGCTGCTTTTCTCGTCCAGCCTCCCATCTAGCCGAAGCAGAGGCCAAAGGTACGTGTTGGGGACGTCTCACCCGCAGGAGAGGGCCCCCTCAGATCCCAGGATCCTCTTTTCCGAAGACAAGGGTCGCCACGCACGGCAAACACGCGGGAGACAGCAGTCGGAGAGGCTGCCTCTTCCTCTCCACCACACTTCGTTCAGTTCGCTATGTTTTGAGGACACGAGCTATCCAGCGGTACCTTTTTCGTGGAGGCTCAAGTGTGGCTAGGGCACGTTTGCCCCTTGCGGCCTGGGTTGCCCAGGTGATTGGTTGCATCCCGATTTCTAAATCCAGCGGCATGTTGCTACGTGGCGTGCTCAGACAACGAAAAGGCGGCATTCCAGTAGACCAGAAAAACCGCCTAACGTGACGCGGGGAGCTGAAGCCACAAGTGACAACAGCTCCCCGGTAGGAAGTAGTACAGCATACACACACACACACACACACACACACACACACACACACAATGCTGCACAAGAACACGCCACAGCCCGTATGCTTAGTCAGGGGCCTCGCCATTATGCGAAGTACTACATGTACAACGCACTGGCGGTCTCAAATACCCTCATCGCCGATGCATCCGATGCATCCGTCAACTCGGCAGCAGCATTTAATCCGTCGGCGTGTTGCTTTGTGGCGTGCTCATACGACGAAAAGGCGGCATTCCAGTCAGACCAGAAAAACCGCCTAACGTGACGCGGGGAGTTGAAGCCACAAGTGACAACAGCTCCCCGGTAGGAATTAGTACAGCATATACAATGCTGTACAAGAACACGCCACAGCCCGCGTGCTTAATCACGGGCCTCGCCATTATGCGAAGTACTACATGTGCAACGCACTGACGGTCTCAAATGCCTTCATCGTCGACGCACCCATCGACTCGGTAGTAGCAACAACCTTCGCGAGGACTAGTTCGGGGGTCGCCTCTCAACCCTGGGTGGCCACAGACCGCCACCGCCAGTAGATAGGGACATTTTTTTTTCATTTCGTTACTATTCAGATTACAGCTCGAGCTATTGCTCATAGCTATTTATTGTCTCTTCTTTTTGATTTTAACACATTCATATAGATTTGGGTTTTATCCCAATAGTTCTTTAGCTTTCCAAATTCTAAGTTATAGTCTTTCCTGAATAGTCTTATAATGAATTTTATTAATTTTACTTATTTTTACATTATTATTTTTTTGTAGTTTTATTATTTTATTTTCAGGTCACTTCGCCGGCAAATCAAGGATTTGCCGTTGCCCGTCCCTGCCCCGAGGAGGCGGACCTTCTACTTTCACTCGATAATATGTAAGTGTTCCTTAATTCAATTATATGTTTTGCGTATGTTGCAAACTTTCCAAATAATTCATTCGTCGATATTAGATGTTCTTTTGTCATATTTATTAATATTTCTGTGTATCTATATCTTTCATATGCTTCACATTGGTAAATCATATGATCAACTGTTTCTTCATACTTTTGACACGCTGGACAGATATTGTGATCAGACAAGCCTCTCTTGTATAGGGTACTAAATATAGGTCCATATCCAGTAATCAAATAAATACAATATCTTGAAGGCCTAAACCATTTGTTCTTAATAGTAAATTCAACATCCCTAATAAATTTATATGTATCTCTTCCATGAGGATCGTTATCCCATCTGTTTTGCCATTCCTCTATAATTTTCTGATGTATCTTTATTGTTTCTTCTTCAATCCAATCAGACCATATGTCAGTGTCTTCATTGCTTTCTTGTTCCAAGCCTTTCTCTCTGAATGTGTAGCTCTTCCATATAGTCGTTTTGTTTCTTCTAACTCTAGTAATCAGGCCTTGTTTAATTATTTCCAAATCCAGTGGTAATGTTCCAGCAATCACCTGCATTGCCACCGTAGAAGTAGTTCTGCAGGCTCTTGTGAGCAAAAGGAGTAGAGTTCTCTGAGACGCCATAAGGTTTCTTTTAACATAAGCGTTATTTACTTTATCATACCACAATACTGCTCCATACTTCAAAATCGGAAGAGCCACAGCATTATATAAGATCTTGATAATATGATCTTTTATTCCCTATTTCTGGTTAGTTATTCTTTTAATCATCATAATGAATTTCAGTATCTTTTGCCTAATATATTTAGAGTGTTCTACAAAGGTACAGCTATTATCTATGATCATGCCAAGGTACTTTATTTTGATCAACATATCTAATCTTGGCATCATGGATTCTAATACTCGGCATACGATCTTTACTTAGTTTTCCCTTCATCAGCATAGCCGACGATTTATGAGATGAAATTTTTAATTTATGTATTTTACACCATTCTTCCAAAATTTGAGCCATTTTAACTGCATTTTCTTCTATTTCTTTTCTACTATTTCCCCTGATGATAAATATTAGATCGTCTGCATATGCTGATATTTCAACGTCACTATCTTGCATTTCTAAGTCTACTTTATCTAATAATGCATGCATGCACCAGTTCCATACAGCAGGTCCGTGCACAGAACCCTGCGGACAGCCTTTTTTCATTTTGCGATCAATTTTATTGAAAGTAGAAATCATTCTCATCTTTCTTTTCGCAAAATAATTCTGGACTATTTTTAATAAGTGGGAATTAATTCCTGCCTCAATCAATCTATTATATATGGCCGGCCACCATATGTTGTCAAAAGCGCCTTCAATGTCAACAAACAAGGCCACAGCGTATTTTTTTGGGTTATATTTAATTCAATTCTTAAACGAATAAATGCATCATCTGTAGATTTACCCTTTCTGAAACCAAATTGTTTGCAATTTTCCATGTCTTTCTCTTGATAAATAATGTTAATTCTATTAATTATTATGCGTTCAAATATTTTCCCCAAAACTGGCAGTAAAGCAATCGGTCTATAAGAAAATTTAGTAATTTTCTGTCTTTTGTCTGGTCTTTTAATATAATTTTTAGTTCAGCAATTTTCCATTCTTCTGGAAAAATTCCTTTTCTTAAACAATTATTAAATAAGTTCAAAATTATATTGCAATCAACTCGCCACAATTGACTAATAATTTCTATAGTAAAATTATCCAATCCTGGAGCTTTTTTCTTTTTCATTCTATTGATGGCAAGTCTTATTTCTTCTTTTGTTATGTCCTGTTCTAAATTACTATTTCTATATCTTTGAATTCTTTTCTTAATATCTTGTAGTTCTTCTGATTCATTTGTTTCATTGATAGGAGGTACACACTTATTCATAATTGCATCTACTGTCTCTGCCCAGGTCTCAGCCTGTCTGCCAGAAGGGAGTATTACTGCACTCAGTGTTATTGGGGATTGAATCTTTTCTCTAACTATTTTATATGCAATACTCCAGGGGTCCCTGTTTGCTTCAGTCTTAACAAAATTCTGCCACGCTTCTCTCTTGCATTTTCTTATGGCCGCCACATATATGTTTCTAGTTGATTTATAGGCTGTTTTGTATTCTTCTAGTAAGTTCGTCAAATTAAGTTTTCGAGCTCTAGCTAGTTCTTTTTAGCCATATTTGCATTCGATCTTAATATATTTAGCTCATTATTCCACCATGGAACAGTTCTTTTACTTTTGCCAATCTTTGGAATAGATCGATTGCAACATTTATGTAACAAGAAATTAAACTTTTTAACTGCATTGTTCGGCTCTATATACTTAATCTCTTCTAACTCTTCATTTGTAAATTCCAATTCAACAAGCTCTTCGAAACAGTCCCAGTCAGCTCTTTTTATACAATATCTCTGATCTCTACTCCAGATTCTTCTTTGGAAGGTTGTGTTTGATATATTGAACGAAATTAAGTTATGTGGTCACTAGTAGTGATTATATTTAAAACTTTCCAATTCCTTATTAAATTTTTCAACTTTTGGTTAGATAAAGTTAAATCAATATTAGATTCTCCTCTTACAGAGGAGAGATTGCTGCCACCCACACGGAGATTCAACTGTAGGTTGAATAATTCTCATTCCTTTTGAATTATACCCTCTTACTTTGTTCTTATAATTGTAAGGTTCTTGAAGACATAAAATGTCTATGTTTTGTTCAACTAAAATCTTTTCGAGGTTGGAAGCAACAGCAATAGATCTTTGCGCATTAATTTGGCCAATTTTTATAGACATTTTTTAGTCTACTTCTGTACAGTTCCACATTTCGAAGGTATTCAGGACAGTCCTTACTTCGCACATTGTGATTTACGTCACGCGTCTTCTCATTCTTACACAATTAATACATTTGGTTTTATCTCTCTCCGGACAATCATTTTATATATGGTCTTTTGATCCACAAGTTTCACATAATTGATCAGGCATGCTACAAACCTTAGCTATATGTCCATAACCATGGCATTTGTAACATCTAGTTACATTTAAATATTCTCTGATTCTGTAGGTACGCCAAAACATAAATATTCTTCCTTTTTCTACTAAATTAATAAGGTGACTCCCAGGTATTTGAACTATCCAATTAAGTTTGTTATCCTTAACTTTAAAACTGTGTACAAAGTTTACTTCATTTTTTAGTTCTTCAATTTCATTCGTATCTATATGACTAAAATTTTTATAAATAAAATCTTCTTTTAGATCCTCCAATTTATAATCCTTTTCAACATCATATATAATAATGGACGGATTAATCTTTTTAGGACTTTCAATTCTAAGTCCAGCTGTTTCAAGCTTGCTCGCCTTTATTAAATTCACATCTTCAACATCTTTTACCTCCATTACCACACCTCGATTTCTCATTTGTCTTACATTTCGCACTTTTAATTTGGTTCTTACAGAATTCAATTTTTTCATTAAGTCAGCTTTAATCTGTTCATTATTTCTCTTGTCTTGTTCATTTTCGGGTTTAATGAGCAAAACTTCATATTTTTCTTTTCTAATAGTTTTTCTTTCTTTTTCTTTTCCAGATACCCCCGGAAATACAGCCTTTCCAGTCATCGCTGCAACGTGTGCATAAGACTGTCCTTTGGGTAAGTCTTCTATTTCCTTTAATTGTTGCAAGGTTCTTAATTTTTTATTCTCTACGATTTCTTCTTGAAGTGCAGACTCAAGAATTAGCCATTTTTCTAAAATAAACTTTATTGAACTTTTATTAACTTTATTTGATTCATCGAATAAAAATTTCTCCAATTTTTCCCTTTCATGTCGAATCACTTGCAAAGATGTCTTTGTTTCAACTTCCTTATCCATTTCAGAAGTTTCATCTACACTCTTCTTTCTCTTTTTAGGTTGGTACGGCGATTCAGGTTCCCGGAACTCACCAGTTCCAGAGTAGATCGAAGAGACAGAGCTGGCCCGGCTAAGACTATAGGTGTCTCCATTTCGTGCATGACCTCTTCTCTCGTCGCACTTTGTGAGCGTTTGCGCTCCATAGTTTTATGTTTAATTTTTGATTTAAGATCCATAATGAGTCCCACGAGTAGGTTGGAAAAAATGTCAACCCAGGCAGAGCCACCGTACCTGGGCAAGGCTAAGTACTGCTGGAGGTCGCCAGGTATCCAGTAGTTGGCCGCTAGTGACTGGTGCTCCCACCAGCCAAGTGCGTCTTCAGTTGATTTTCTTTTTCTAAATCCAAATTGTTTATTGTTTTCAAGTCCTTTATCTCGATAAATATTATTTATTCTACTTATTAAAATTTTTTCAAATATTTTCCCTAAAATTGGCAGCAAAGCTATAGGTCTATATGATTTTAATAATTTTCTATCTTTTGCTTTATCTTTTAAAATAATTTTCACATTGGCTATTTTCCATATTTTTGGGAATATACCTTTTCGGAGTCAATTATTAAAAACATCCAGTAAAATTCTGTTATCAATTTTCCATAAATTTTTAATTATTTCTATTGTAAATTTATCGAATCCTGGTGCTTTTCTCTTCTTTGTGGATTTTATTGCATCATTAATTTCATCTTTTGTTATATCTTTTTCTACATTACTGTTACTATATCTTTGTATATCTTTTCTAATATTCTGTAATTCCATTGGTTCATTCATTTCATCTCCGTCAGGTACACATTTATTTAAAATCGCATTTATTGCCTGTGTGTAACTTATTGCCTGATTACCAGATGGGAGTATAACAGAACTCAAGGTCATGGGTTCATGAATTTTGTCTCTTACAATTTTATAAACAATGCTCCAAGGATCTTTATTCGCTTCTACTTTTACAAAGTTATGCCACGTATCTCTTTTGTTTTTCCTTATTTTAGCAACATATATATTTCTAATCGTTTTATATGATTCTGAATATTCTTCAATTAAATCTATTAGATGGAGCCTTCGAGCCCTACTAAGTTGTTTCTTTGCTGCATATGTTTTTCTCCGTAATTCTTTTAATTCTTCATTCCATCAAGGAACTGTTCTATTACATTTGCTAACCTTGGGAATGGATTGTCTGCAGCATTTATTTAACAATTTGTTGATATTTGTTATTGCTGCATTGGGTTCCATGTTCTTTAGATCTTCAACTATTTCTTCATTAAATTCCAAATCTACAGAATTTTCAAATTTCTCCCAATCCGCTTTCTTAACATTAAAACTTTTTTCTCTATTCCAGATTCTTCTTTGTAAAGTTGTCTTTCCAATATCAAAAATAATTAAATTATGATCGCTCGTTGTAGATAATTCCTGAACTTTCCAATTATTTATCATGTTAATTACTTTTTCATTGGCTAATGTAATATCTATATTTGATTCTCCTCTTGTAGACGAGAATGTAGGCGGATTATTTGGTTCATTCAAGATATATAAATTATTTGATATTATAAATTCTTCCAGTAGCCTTCCTCTATCATCTGTGTAATCTGAATACCATAGATTTGGAATTCGCATCCATAGTTAATATTATATTGCTATTGTCGTCAATATTGTTCAAAATATATTCCATCCTCTTCAGAAATGGTTCCAGCGAAAGGGATGGTTGGCAATAGACATTAATAATATATAGATCAATAGATCTAGTGGTTACCTGAAAACACATTATGTGTTCGTCTTGGCAAAGAACGTCCTGTAGTATTTGTACTTTGTCATTACTCGCTACCGCTGCCACCCATGGAGAACAAACAGATGGTGAATAATCCTCATATAGTTCGAATTATATCCTCTGACTTTATTTTTAAAATTATAGGGCTCCTGAATACATAATATATCTATTTTTTGCTCTTTCATTATAATCTCCAGGTTAGCAGCAGCAGCAACAGATCTTTGAGCATTTATGTGTGCAATTTTTAGTGCCATTTCAGTCTACTACGGTATAGTTCTAAATGTCTTAGATACTCAGGACAGTCCTTACCCCGAACACTATGATTTATATCACGTCTTTTTGACCTTTCACAGTTCACACATTTGGGATGGTCCTTATTGTTGCATTAATTCTTCATGTGTTCCTTAGATCCGCATATCTCACACAATTGATCCGACATTCCACACACCTTGGCTATATGTCCGTAACCATGGCATTTGTAACATCTTGTCACATTTACATATTCTCGTATTCTGTATGTTCGCCAGGACATATATATATTCTTCCACAATCCATCAAGTTCCCAAAATATTTTCCGGGAATCTGGACAATCCAATTAACTCGATTTTCTTTAACCTTGAAACTGTGTGCAAAATTAACATCGTTATTTAATTCTTTAATTTCTTCCTCAGTGCAATTTCTAAAATTTTTATTTATAAAATCTTCTTTTAAATCTTCAATTTTGTATTCTGTTTCTACATCGTATATTACTATTGATGGGTTAATCTTTTTTGGTCTTTCAACCTTGAGACCTGTAGATTCTAAATTGCTTTTACGTATTAATTCGACATCTTCGACGTCCTTGACCTCCATAATAATACCTTTATTACGCATCTGTCTTACATTTCTAACTTTCAATTTATTTCGTACAGGATTTAGTTTTTTCATAACATCAGCTTTTATTTGTTCATTATTTCTTTTATCTTCTTCTTTATCTGGTTTGATAAGTAATACTTCGTATTTTTCTCTAATAATTTTTCTGTTTTCTTTTGCAGGTTCTGGTATTGAACGAGATTGCGACTTTCCACTCGCCGCAATCATCGCATAAGAGGGTCTTTCGGTTGTGTCTCGAACTGAAGGTAAGGCTCTCAACTTCTCATTCTCCATTATTTCTTTCTGTAAGGCAGATTCCAAGACTAGCCATTTTTCTAATATAAATTTAATCGAAGATCTAACAATTTTATTAGATTCATCAAATAAAAAGGCTTCCAGTTTCTCTCTTTCTTCTCGAACCTTTTGTAGAGATGTTTCTTCTTCGTCAGTCTGTCTAACACTGGATTCATCTTCCAACTGTTTCTTCCTCTTTCTACGAGAAGACAATCCAGGTTCCAAGAACTCACTAGACGCAGACATAACAGACGAAGCCGAACTAGTTCGGCTCCGTCCTCGGGTCTCTCCCTCTACCACGTCCTCCTCCCCTACTCTCACTTTGTGAGCATTTCCGCTCCATCATTTTATGTTTTATTTTATTTTTCAGATCCATAGTGTTCCCACGAGCAGGTTGGAAAATATGTCGACCCAGGTAGAGCCACCATACCTGAGCAAGGCTAAATACTGCCGGAGGTCGCCAGGTATTCAGCAGTTGGCCGCTAACGACTGATGCTCCCATCAGCCACACCCCGATGCAAGACCGGGGTGTACCCCATCGCCGCGCACCATAGCTTAGGGTTAGGGATTTTTTAGAGAGGTTATCTTCCTCGCCGTCCGGCCGGTTAAGGCAAGACCCCCGGGCCCGTAAAACATGACCACGGACTTACGGTATGAGGTTCAATTTTAGTCTGGCCTCTCACCTCAAGCCACTCCGGCTAGGTAGGACCTACCAGGGAAACAAGTTCCCCGCCGGCACAGCCTTGAGGATCATCGAGGCTCGCAAGCCCCCCCCACCACGACAAGGTACGAACCACGGGGGGGGGGGAGTAGATAGGGACAGCTAGTGTCTATTGAATAGAGCATTCATGAGGCCGAGGCCTGCTCTGACCGGGCGAAGCAGTGCTTGCTTATGCCGGTCGATGTTAAATCAGCGGTGAACGGCTGCGAAGGAACCGGGACTTAGATCCATCGCGCCCTCGCTGTTAAGTTCATTGGACCGGGGAGTCAGAAGACCCGGTCTTAACTCTCGGTCGGCTGCAAGGAGTTAGTAGATAGGGACATTTATTGCAAATCTGACCACCGCGAAAGTGGCGCAGATATGTTTCCTCGCCAGGTCTGGCATACACAAGAAATTTAGTACCCACCCCCCGACGGAACACCTACGAGGGTTCCGAACGTGGGTAAACCAACGCCTTCTCTTATCGGTCATTAGGCCGGGTACGGAAGACCCAGTCTTAACTCCGCGTCCGTGTAAGGAGTTTTGTGGTTTGCTTTGCCCCCAAAGTGCCACACGGCAGCAATTGTACAGCGTGTCAGGCTAGAGGGCGAGTAGATAGGGACAGAGGGAATCTCGTTAATCCATTCATGCGCGTCACTAATTAGATGACGAGGCATTTGGCTAAACCTGTACCACTATCAGAAGGGTAGTGGTAGACTTCCGGGAATTAACCCTCCCGTGAGGTTATAACAAATAAATAACAACAATGAATGGATTAATCCCGGACCCACTTTCTAGATCCACTGCCTCAGGATCTGCCCCGGCTCTTGGAAAAATTAGAACGGGGACCCTTTCGGGAGGCGAACTTGGTCTAGTGCCGTAGCACGCGTCCAGGGAAAACCACGAGGAGGTGTCGCCCTGAGATATGTGATCAAAAACGATCACACATCCCGCCCCACGCCCTAGCGTACAATAGTATCGCCAAGACTCGCACCGTCCAGTGTGAAGAGCTGGAACGGGCTTAAATTATTTCTGCTAGGCAGTTAGCTACGTCAAATAGCTGAAAATAAATTTTAATCATGTCAATTAAAATTTCTAGGCCAAAGCCACGTCAAAGGCGGTTAAATACGCGGCTTAAATGTCATCGGCCGAAGCCACGTCATGCGGTTAAATACGCGGCTCAAAACATAACGATCACACAATGTGATCGTAGTCAATAAATAAATTTGCAATTTCGATCGACGATCGGAGGGCGATCAACGACACTGTCAAGATCTCACCCCTAGTGAACCCTAGGGCTTTGAGATGTCGAACCGTCGCTGCCGGCAAGGCACCCCTGCAGCCAACTACTATTGGAATTACTTCCGCTGCCTGACAATTTAATTTTAATTTTATAAGCTCCGCCGTGTCTTTGTATTTGTCCACCTTATCTTTCCCAGCTTTTCTTAAATTATCTTTATCTTCGTAGCGGACTGTTACGTCTACTACGTATAGCCGTTCTTGGTTTTTGATAACCAAATCGGGCTTTTTTAATTCTCCAACTACATTTATAGTTGGTTCTAGGAAGACGGCGGAGCTTTTGGATGCCTTGTCCGCGATCAATTCGACTATCAAATTATGTCTCCGTATTCTTGCTGCCTTCGTGTGAATACAGTTGCCTAATATATGCCCCAGGGTTTCTATCTGTGCCTTACACCTCCGACATTTCGGGTCAATATCTTTTCGAGCTCTAGCGAGGGCGACCCTAGTGCCAAAGGTGTTTGTTCTAAACTTTAGTGCATCCAGATATCGGGATGGTCTTAACAGTGTTGGTTGATAGAGCCAGGCATTTCCAATTGGATCATTATTAAAGTCTCTAACACCCTGGCCCTGGGAGACGAGCTGCTCCCATCTTAGCCTGTGGCTTTGTTTGAGTCTTCAGCGCGCTTCCTCCACCTCCTCCATCGTCGCCGGTCAACGTAGACCAATCGATTTGGCATATTTTATCACTGTAGCCTCCTCATGCAGATATGCTTCTTGTACTGCCGCATCCTGACTATTATTCATATGGAGGCTATTTTTAATTTTTGCTATCTTGACAATATCGGCAATTTTTTGTAGACCGATACCGCCGTTTCGCTTCTCAGTATATATTATCCCATCCGTAGTAGACGGATGGAGATGTAAGATAGCTTTAATTATTTGTTTAATTTCATGGTCCAACGCTTCCAGCGTTTTGAGGGGAGGTGGATTAGCTACTAATTTATGTATATATTTCGGTAGCAAGTGGGTTCTTATTAAATTGACTTTTTGATGGGGTTTAAGCCCCATCATTTTAATTTGGCTTGCCGCACTTACTACCTCTTTTACATTGGCGCGCTGCAGTCCTCGCCATGGGTTTACTTTAATACCCAGGTATTCAATGATGTCCTCGGGCTCTGAATATGGTATATAATCATCGTCTATCTTGAGCCCGGGATCGATCATGTGCCACGTTTTATTTTTATGGAAAATTACCTGAAAAGCTACACATTTGGTTGCCTGTACCTTCATTGCTAAACCGTTTAGGTACTTATGAAGCATTTTAATTTGTTTTTCAGCTTCTTTTTTATCTTTGGCAATCAAAACCATGTCGTCCGCGAAGGCCAAGATGGAAACGTTCTCGTCTCCTATTTTAACGCCCTCCGTCGCCTCGTCAGTGGTCCTAATAATAGGGTCCATTATTACATTAAATAAAAGGGGCGATAGGGGATCGCCCTGCTTGACCCCTCTCTTTAGAACCACACTCACCTTATCCTCTAATGTTTTTATTTCAGTCCGGCAGTCGTCATACATTCCCCTAACAAATTTTCTGATGACTACCGGTATGCCCTTTCTTTTAAGCCATCATCTATGGCTGAATGGGGGACAGTATCTGTTTCGGCCGCAATAGTTATGCCCGCTAACTCGCGACCTTGCGTATGACACCACCGTTGGTGTGTTCCGATGTGCCGCTTGTCAGGGTCTTCTGAGAAGTGAGGTCCCTTCCGTGCGCCGTGCCCGTAGTCGCCGCTGACGAACGACGCAGTTACGCAGAAGGGGGAGGGGGCTCAGCGTCTAGCACGTACTCCTTCGGGGGGCGGAAGTCTGGCAAGCATGCGGGAAAACCCAAGGCCTGCGTTTGCACCTCCGAAAACCGTTAAGACGGTCCTCTCTTCTCGCTGCTTGGAAACCTCGGGTCCATGACGCTCCGGTTCCAAAACCCGTTGGAAAAAATACGCAGGCCTTGCCACCCGCTTGCCAGATGCGAATCCGTTGTCCGCTGCGCCCACAATGGTGCTATAAATCTTGTTGGCCCGCGTCGCCAACATTCCGCCCACCTTGAACAAGCTGTGCATGTTCAAAATAACAGCTAATGGTTACGAACTCATCAATATAATCTAGATTTTATCAATATTCGAATCATTGACATCTGATTTGGAGTCGGTGTCCTCTATAGGTAGCATGCATAATTTTGCAACTGGCCTCTTGAATATGCCATCCGCAGTTTTGACTGTCGCTACTCGTGCTCCACCATCAGTACCAAGATGAAGCTCCTTGATCCTGCCCAAACGCCATCGCAATGGTGGCAGATTATCTTCCTTGATAAGAACCAAGGTACCAACTTCCAATGCCTGTGGTGAAGATGTACGCCATTTAGAGCGCTGCTGCAACTGATGCAAATATTCCCTTTTCCAACGCTGCCAGAAATGCTGGAACATCTGTTGTATTAGTTGAAATCTGCTTAATCGATTCGTCTTAATGTCCGTGAGATCATGACTTGGTAATGCGGTGGGAGCATCACCTATTAAAAAATGCCCAGGAGTGAGAGGATTTAAGTCATTTGGATCGGATGATATTGGACTTATTGGTCGTGAATTTAGACATGATTCGACTTGCGTTAACAATGTGTACAATTCTTCGAACGTTAGCCGCTGTTCGCCGATAATTCGCTTTAAATGGTATTTGGCTGATTTTACTCCACTCTCCCATAATCCTTCAAAATGAGGCGCATGTGGAGGACTCAGTCGCCACTCCACACGCTCTTCGCTTAACAAATTCGAAATTTTTGAATTATATTTGTTACTATTTAACAATGTTCCTAATTCCTTTAGCTCGTTTCGAGCTCCAATAAAATTTGTTCCGTTATCCGTAACAATACAGTGGGATCGACCTCTACGTGCTATGAATCTTCTAAAACAATTCAGAAATGCCTCCGTGCTGAGATCTGTGGCTAATTCCAGGTGAACAGCTTTGGTAACAAAACATACGAATACGCACAAATAAGATTTCGTAGTCACCTTACTTCTCGTTCTTTCCTTAGTGAGAAAGGGACCCGCATAATCAATACCGCAGGTATGAAATGCCCGCGCCGGTGTCACTCGAGCAGCAGGTAGCTCACCCATGATACATTCTATACCCCGCGGATTCACTTTGAAACATTTTACGCAACTCCTAACTATGCGCCTTATATTTCGCCTACAAGCCAACGGCCAATATTTTTCGCGCAGCGAAGCCATTACAAGTTCGCTACCTGCATGCAAAAGTCTAATGTGTTCATATCTGATAATTAAATCCGTTAGTGGATGTTTTCGCGGTAGTATAACAGGATGCTTTTTTGAATATACTATACGAGCCTTACCTAACCTACCGCCCACCCTGATTAATCCTACACTGTCCAGAAAAGGGTTAAGCGAAAGCAATGTACTTGATCTGGGAAGCGATCGTGTTTTCTGTAGTGCGGATAGCTCTTCTGAAAAACCTTCTTCCTGCGCAAGGCGCAACAAAGTTTCTTCTGCTAAACGCAACTCCGCTATAGCTAATGCCCTTGTTTTGTAAATTTGATTTGACTTGGATTTGTGCAATCCCCGTAAATTATTAAAGAATCTCAAACAATAAGCAGTTACTCGCACCAAACGTGAATAACTGGAAAACCTTTTAAATATACTATCATCTGCTATTTTAAAAACAACCATGGTAGTATTTACCTGCCTCTCTTCGGGTGCGTCGACCGTTTGGATCTTTGATTCAGTCCAATGCTTGCAATCCATTGATAACCATGCCGGACCTGCCCACCAAATGTCAGCGGACGCCAAGAGAGAAGGTGCTGTACCGCGGGATATCATGTCCGCTGGATTATCTTGTGAAGCTACATGATACCAATGCTCACTATCACTCAATACCTGTATCTCCGATACCCTGTTGGCTACGAAAGTGTTCCATCTACTTGGAGATTGTTTTAGCCAAGTGAGCGTAACAGTAGAGTCCGACCAATAACGAATGCTATTTATTGGCATGCTTAAAGCACGCTTTACCTTGTCTACTAATTGAGCTAGTAGTAATGCCCCGCAAAGCTCTAACCGAGGCACAGAAATTGTTTTTAAGGGCGCAACCCTTGATTTTGCACAAAGCAAGCGTACTTCCCAAATACCTGACGTCGTCAAGGACCGAAGATAGACACACGCCCCGTAAGCCCTTTCCGATGCGTCCGAAAAGCCGTGTATTTCAGTGCTTTCAAGCTTACCCATTGCTACGCCACGCGGAATTTTTAATGAAACCAATTCCTGTAAATCATTCCGATACTGCTGCCATTGAGTATGCAACTCCTGAGAAATCGATTCGTCCCAGCCTGTTTTTAATTGCCATAATTCCTGCATTATTATCTTTGCCCGCGTGATAATTGGCCCTATGATTCCCAACGGGTCAAAAATCTGGGCTATTTCCGACAGAATAACGCGTTTTGTAACTCGTCTATGTTTCTCGAATGACAAAGAAAATCTGAGTAGATCCTCGTCTGGTGACCATAATAAACCAAGTGTCTTTGGATCCTTATCGATGCTAATTTCCTTTTCCTCAACAGACTCTAACATGTTTTTTAAAATGTTTGGACTATTTGTTGCCCATTTCCGCAACTGAAACCCGGCCTGTTCTAAAATATTCGTTATTTCATCCTTCAATTTTTGTGCATCCAAAATGGTTTCCGTACCGGTCAGCAGATCGTCAACATAGAAATCATTAATTATAATTCTACTAGTTTCCGGTAAACGTTCCGCACATTCAAGGCCGACTTGGTGCAATACTCGTGTTGCAAGAAATGTTGCGGAAGCTGTACCGTATGTCACCGTGTTTAGTTCATATGTCTGAATCGGATCTGTCGTATTCCTTCTCCACAGAATCCGTTGGAACCGCCTATCTTTAACCTCAACCAACAGCTGCCTATACATCTTAGCTATATCAGCACTCAAAACATATTTATGCAAACGGAATCTAATTAATATCGAGAATAGATCGCTTTGCACCGTGGGACCTACCAATTGTGTGTTGTTTAATGCAAGACCTGACGATGATTTAGCCGAACCATCAAATACTACACGAAGTTTTGTTGTTGTACTGCTATGCTTATAGACGGCGTGATGAGGGAGATAATAATTTAACTCAGAAGCATTATATGTATCCGAAACTTGGGACATGTGTCCCAGAGTTTCATACTCATTCATGAATTGAACATATTGTTCCCGCAGTTCAGGCTGCCTGACCATTTTTCGCTCTAACGCAAGCAAACGCCTTTCGGCTTGGTCGCGTGAATTGCCTAACTTAGTAAGGTTATCCTTGAATGGAATGCTAACTACGTACCGGCCGCTCGAATCCCGATGAGCTGTTTCTAAGAAGTGCGCTTCACAGTCATCTATTTGATTATTAGTACGCGGTAACTCTTCTATCTTCCAAAATCTTTCTAGCTGACCTTGCAATTCGGAATTTGTAACTACCTGCAAATTACATCTATTCGTGAGATTCGGCGCGTGGCTAGCTGGCCAGGTCAATTTTCCCCCTAGAACCCAACCGAACTGAGTCTTCTGCCATAATAGCTCAGGCCCGGCTTTGTGTTGACCGACACACAAAACCTTCCAAAATAGACCAGCGCCGACGAGCATATCTACTCTTCTGCAACTGTCAAAATGTGAATCCGCCAGAAATATATTTGTTGATATTGATATTGCTGATCTGTTTAGAGGCATATTAGGCATGTCCTCCGTTATGTTATTGATAGTTAAACAAGAGATATTAGTCCGAAAACTATTGCATTTGGAAAACAGCTTTAACTCTACCCGACCTTTGATTGAGTTCGGAATTCTTCCTAATCCTGAAACCCTCGTTTTTACTGGAATAGATGGTATTCCCAATTTTTTGCTAAATTCAAGCGTTATGAAATTAGTTTGAGATCCGGAATCTAATAATAATCTACACTCCCGCCTTTAACCCTTACAATCTTCTATATACACAATGGCAGTCGATAAAATGGTATAGTCAACCGAGTCACTAGCAATATTTGCGATGCATGATGTATTAGGTGACAATTCCTGCTTATCATCATTCTCCTTCTCAGTATGTTTGATCTTACTATCACGATGTAATAGAGAATGATGCCTCCTATCACATATAGAGCAATTCCGTCGTGTACAGTTCTGTACCCGATGCCCGGTTTCCAAACATTTGTAGCATCGTTGAGAGTTTTGAACTATTTCCTTTTTGTCGTTAAGATTAAGCTTCTTAAATTTGTCACATTTGTATAATGGATGATTACCGCGGCAACATGAGCATTGTGAGCTGGCACTAGAAACGTGAGTGGTCAACCTTTCAAATTTACGAACGCCCGAACCTTGTGACCGCCATTCAAACCCTCCTGCTCCTGCCTGCGTAGTTGCAATATTTTCAAGGTATCGCGACCTATCCTCCGCGAATTCTACAAAATGTTTAAATGTAATCTTCCCGGAAGAAGTTACTATCTGCTTCTCCCATTCTCTCAAAGAAATCACATCTAATTTTCTGGACAGTATTTGGACAATCAGGGCATCCCAAACTTCTGTAGGACTGGCCAATGATTGTAAAGCCGCTAGATGATTATTCGCATCATCTATAAATTCCCGCAATGTCGCTCGCGATTGTTTTGAAACTGGAGCTAAGTCCAGCAACGCATTGACATGATGTTTCAACAATGTCGTCGAATCCTCATAACGAGTTTTTAAAGCATCCCATGCCAACTTATAATTAGCGTGCGAAATTCCAAGAGACTGAATCACACGAGCAGCAGCTCCCTTTAATGAGGTATGCAGATAGTGAAATTTTTGAAGATCAGATAATAGATCATTGCTATCAATTAGCGAAAGAAACGTGTCCCGGAATTTCACCCAGTCGCTATAATTACCGTCAAATGACGGCAGCTGAATAGTCGGTAATTTTACGGCTAGCTGTGCGGGGGTTGCAAGGGAAGACACGGCAGATGAGAATTGTGAACTTGAGGATCCTTGAGGGTTACCCGATGACCGTGCAGATGCAATATACGCCTCTACTTCCGCAATTAAATCGAAATATGTAGCCTCAAATACCTCCCGTTCGATCTCATGAGTATCTGCCGCCTCTGTGCCCATTACAAACAATTCAATCTTGCTTTGCACTCTATTGAAGTTATCGTACAATCCCGAATTCGCTTCAAGCCTTTTTTGCAATGAACCTATGGAAGTTTCAGCCGTGAGTTCCTTAAAGAACTTTTTTAACCGCGTAAGCGTTGCCTTAATCATACCACGCTCACTAACTAAAGATTTTAATTCAGCCTCCATGTTACAATATATAAAATACGCAAGTCGAATTTGTTGGAAAGGACTTACTCTCAGGACTAGGACACCGGTGATGCTCACTCCTATGGACCGGCAGCCGTTATGCCCGATGAGAATTGCTGCGATGATGAATCAGCAAGCCGTGCTGGTTCCCGATATGATGAATCGCTCCGATGAATTGATTTGGTGAATCCTTTCCGAATTGTGGATTTTGTGAACTATTGTTACACCCGTTGCCGCTGGACCTTGCTACTCCTCTTCACCTTTGATAGATGTAAAGGTTCACTGAACCGCTTGGCTCCACTGTCCGCAATCACCCTTGTATCTCCGACCGATGTACAATGTCACCCAGTTGACACAAAGTTGCGACTTGATATCTCGCCTGACTTCTCCTGAATCGATGATCGGCAGGGTCGTGACGTGAATTGTAGAAAACAGTCCTGTCCCGATGGATTGCTCAGATTCACTTCACGAATCGCTGCTTGAACTTCCGTAACCGATTGTTGTATACCGAAATCCGAAATCTGATATCCGGCTCGAAGGACCAATGTTTCGGCCGCAATAGTTAAGCCCGCTAACTCGCGACCTTGCGTATGACACCACCGTTGGTGTGTTCCGATGTACCGCTTGTCAGGGTCTTCTGAGAAGTGAGGTCCCTTCCGTGCGCCGTGCCCGTAGTCGCCGCTGACGAACGACGCAGTTACGCAGAAGGGGGAGAGGGCTCAGCGTCTAGCACGTACTCCTTCGGGGGGCGGAAGTCTGGCAAGCATGCGGGAAAACCCAAGGCCTGCGTTTGCACCTCCGAAAACCGTTAAGACGGTCCGCTCTTCTCGCTGCTTGGAAACCTCGGGTCCATGACGCTCCGGTTCCAAAACCCGTTGGAAAAAATACGCAGGCCTTGCCACCCGCTTGTCAGATGCGAATCCGTTGTCCGCTGCGCCCACAATGGTGCTATAAATCTTGTTGGCCCGCGTCGCCAACAGTATCAAAGGCTTTGGCAACGTCCACGACCGTCACCACACCACCCGATTTCTCCTTCATTTCTCTTAGTGCCCTGGCCAAGATCGAGATATTGTACTTACACCCATCTTCTTGGGTGAAGCCTTTTTGCCTAATGCTGTTCTCTATTTTGGTCTTAATCCTTTTCTCTAATAAACTAGAGAAGATCCTACCCAACAGTGATCCAATCGTAATAGGACGCCAGTTCTGTACATTTGCTGCGTCTTTTCCTGGCTTTGGTATTAGTGTGGTCCTATTACGTCGCCACCGTGCTGGGTAGGTCTCGAACAATTAGTGTAGTCGTTATGAGTCTTAAGATGGGCTATGCCTGGGTCCTATGTGGACTATACTAGCCGCTCTCTCGACAGGGAGCCGATGGTCTGGCTCTACCCTCGTTCGTTATCGTGACAGGGGAAGACAACGTGCTACTGCCACTGCCACCTCGAGTCCAACCCAATCCAGGCACTCTTGACGGAGTAGTGTTAAAGTCAATTTATCTCCGCAAGAGGGGCTTCAGCCTGGCCCGAAGGGACGAACCCAGAGGGGTCCGCCCAGCATGCCGTTCGAATGGCGGAGTGGACAAGTCCACATCTGCCCGTCACTCAAGTCGGATACGGGACGTCTCCAAAGCTAGCGCCGCCTGATAGGAAGCGCAAGCTGGGTCCCGCGATTTGTGTGCACTGGCCCACCCTCTGTCCTTGCAATTGGAGCAAACCGGAGGTTCACTCTTCTTGCTACAGAGCGTGAAGGTATGCCCCTTTTGGGAGCAGTGACCGCACACATCCTCCTTGAATTTGCAACGCTTCGAGGTATGCCCGAAGCGTTGACAACGGTAGCACCGAAGCACCTGGACGAAATCCCGCACACGACAGGAGTTCCATCCGAGGTAAACTCGGCTACCCCTCTGCTTCAGCCGCTGAAGATTCTGCGAACTGACGGCAACGACCCAGTTGGCTGTCTCCGGGGTCTTGCCAGCCATGCGACTGACCCGAATTCCCGAAGGCACATCCTTCTGGCTCGCATCGCAGAGGTTTTGCCTCCAAATACTGGAGGCAATTTCTTCCTTACCCATCCGACGCGGGACGTCGTAAACTAAAACCTCAGGGTCCCGCTTGGTAGGTAAGGAGACGGAGAGACCCGCGCTCCGGAGTTTCTTATTACCAACGAAAGCTTGCAGGTCCTCCTTTCGGTCGGTCTCGACGACGATGCCACCGGAGTGGATGCGTCGGACCGACTTTACTCGGATCGCCTCTTTCGCTGGTTTAATGAGGGACAGAACAGTAACTTTCGTAACCTCGCTGCTCTGTCCCTTTTCCTTCGGCGGGAAGATTTTCACCACATACTGCGATTGTGGCTGTCTTCCCGCTTCCGGAGAAGCTCTTTTGCAGTCGACTTTGGCCACTTGGGCGTAAGTCGGCTGCGCGGCATTGCAGGCCGTCTTCGGGAGAGTTACCTTGGACGGCCCAGGTCGCATCGCACTCATTACGGCAGGACGCGCTTTTAGGCCCGCCCTGACCGCGGCGAGTTGCCCTTCGACGAAGCTATTCTGTTGAATAAGCTCCTGGACTAACTCGTTGAGTGCCTCAACCTCGGCAAGTATCCTCGACCCGGACTCCTTGTTGACTTTCGACGCGGGTCGGAAGCAAAAGGTCCGTATTTCGGACACTCGCCTAAAGGCTTCGTCTCTTACGAGATCGAGAGGCCGTACCTCTTGCCCGGAGAACGTCCCCTTCGGTCTCCTGGCCCGGTTTACTGCGGCCTTGCCGGTGGGTGTGCCCGGCTTGGCTCGCTTCGACTTTTTGGTGACGGTTTGCCAACCGTCACCTGTAGGGTCCTCAACACGCTCGGGTGCCGACTGCACCTCCACGAGAGACGTGATCTCAACCTTAGAATGGTTGTGTGCTATCCATTACACTAGTGGGGTGGACTGAAGCTAACTCCAGTTAGTCATGGCTTCTACGCGTCACACTCAAGTATTCGTATATGTTATGCTTCTAGCTGCCTTATACGACATGTTACTAACTTCAACGCTACAAGTAGCATCTCTATTAGTTAGTTTCCAGTTGTACTGGTCGAGGAAAGGTAGTCCGACTATCCCGTCTTCCACCAATGGGCATTCTTTAGTAATGACGTGAAATTTGGAGGTCTTACCAAATATGGTCAATTCCAATGCCTTCCTGCAGGTGTAGGTGCTGTTACCCATTGTGAATTTCTTTACCTTGGCGTACCGATGATAAGCTTGGGCGGCGTTTTCTTTCATTAGGTTGATATCTGCGCCGGTGTCGACTAACATTCGTCGAGTTCGGCCGTTGACCCGAAACCATATGCTCCGAAGTGTTGTTCCGGATCGATTGACTCCTGATTTTCGTTGACCGACTCTTCTTCGACTGTTTCTGTTTTGGTTGCTCGATTGCTCGGTGGCGGTCTTCCGTAGCCGAAAATTCTGATGTTTACGGAAACAGTCGGCCTCAGTATGTCCGTATCGTCTGCAATGTGTGCATTGCGTTGCGGTTCGTTGACCTCGCGTTGACTCGGATGGTCGTGGTCGGACTGGTGGACGAGGTGTCGGTGGGCCCCTGTTAGGTGTCGGTTGTTTAGTTGCAAGGTCTCGTTGTTGATTCTGCTTTCTCTCGCGGTTGCGGAGCTTGATTGTGAGCGCCTTTGTACGTGCCTCCTCGATATTACGCGGCATCGCGTCTTCCACGCGGTTGGCGAATTCTTCGCGCAATTCATTGATGTAGGTTCGCACAGCAGCTTCTTCCTCGATTTGCAACACAATCCTGCGTTTAGTGGGTAGTCTGTGCTCCGCTTCGATGGCATAGCGAAGTTCATTCCACTTTCCATTATACCTCTGGGAGTATGAATTGACCGATTCTGCATCTCTTTGGCGGATTTGTCTGAGCCGTGTTTTACAGATTTCGGTTGAGGCGGCTCCTGTAATGTTGCGTCGTAACGCGGCATACAGGTCATCGTATGTTTCGATAGTTTCAAATCGAATGGCGTCCCAGGCGTTGTCTTTGATTTTCTCGGCCAAGATTAGGTCAAGCAGTATGCATGGTCGAGTTGCTCGTGAGCGGGCTCTTCTTACCTGGCGGATAAGATCCTCGACTCCCATATCACCGGTGCCTCTTATTTCTCTAACTGTTCGTATTGATTCGGATGGGCTCATCACACAACTCATTGTCTTGGTATGTCGACTCACCTGGTGGGGGACGTTGAAGCGACGCGTTATCTATCCCTCTGTTACCTGCCTGTTCCTCGTCCGATGTGACGTCACTGGCTGGTTGCTGGTGTGTCGGGCGTGGCTGTTGGACAGGGCCTTCGTCCTCTGTTACCAACCCAAGGGTTCTTCTTCCCAGATCGTCTATTTCTTCTTGGCGTTTGCGGTTCTCTTCTTTAGTGTAAATCGCGAGTTTCGTAATCATTTCGCGTATAGCTTTCATCTCACTCTGCAGGCTGGGAGTCTCAGCCTCTATTGGCGATGTGGCTCGTGACATTTTCGGTGGTGTAGTATAGAGCAGATGTACTCTGGTATTCGAATAGTAATCGGTTTCGGTATTCAAGCTCGTGGAAGATAGTATGGAACTCCGCAGTTCGCGATAGCGTTTAAATAATGAGTCCAGGGTTTTTACCTTGCTTTAGGTGATTCCTGATTCGGCAGGGGGTGTCCTGCTGCTGCGTAGTGGTCCTTTTGCCCGTTTTGTGTTTCGCTCTCCTGTGTGTGTGTGTGTTCTTCACACAAAGATCCGTGCCGTTGATCTCCGTTGATTGATCGTAGCAGACGGATCCTGGCAGGATCGCCAAATTGTTACGCAGGGTTTGAATGACTTCGCTTTTTAAAAGGAGCTGGAAAGCTATGGCTTTTCAGCGTATGTTTATTTTACAACAGTTTTATAAAATTGATACATTTAGAGTGGGAACTTTTACACTGTGATCGATGTTCCGGGCCGATTATAAGAATGTCACTGCCTGCACGCATAATTAATGGCCTATTTATACCTGTGTCTTATCTCTTTAAGAGTGGGGGAGGAAGGGTCATCGTTACAATACCTGTGTCTTATCTCTTTTAGAGATTAAGAGTGGGGGAGGAAGGATCATCGTTACAGCCGTGACGCAGCGGTGCGGGGTGCGGCCCCTCGCACCGCCGAATCAAGAAGATTCAAGGGGGGAGGATTCATCTCCCCTCGGGACGCGGCCGGCCACCGCTTTTCCATCCTGGTGGCCGGCCAGGCGAGGGGGAGCCGTGGTAGTGTTCTACAAGAGTTCCCGTGACTCCCCCGTAATCCGCCAGCGACAGGCACAGTGTTACGTCCCGCGGTAGACGTTCCGAAAAATATATATAATTTTTCTACGGACCGCGGAAACAAGACGTATTTTGAACCACCGTTTTGTACACGCGACGCGTACCGTTCGCGTATTACAGGGTCTCACGACCCGTCAACTCGGCTCTATAAGGGATGCTTACACTGCACTTACCTCGTTGCCTCCGTTCGTCTCCTGGATCGGTGTTCGGCCTGATTTGGTGTAGAGGAGGTTATTGGCAGGCCCCGGCGTCGTCGAGATTTTCCTGGGCGTTGCTCGATCGGGGTTTTCGGTGAAGTGATCTCCGGATGCAGGACGGCTTCGACGCGGAGCGCGATATTCTTGAACGAAGCTTATTTCTTCAGTATAAACAACCTCGCGCGTTTCCGGGTCTACTCGCGGTATGTGACTAACTATTTCCACAATACGCGACCGATAAATTATTTTAGACTCGCACGGGACTCGAGAGAACTCACGAAGAAGCTTCTTTAGATAGGCCCTGCGTCCAGATTGATGCGGCATGTATGCACAATAGAAGAACCTAGTATAACGCGAGTCCTATTTCTTTCCGGTGGCGTGCAGGACATGCGGTGAATGCCCAGTACACACGCTTTCGGGAAAGACCAAGTTAAGTTCGCAGCTTCGGTGGCGTGTAGGGCTTATGGTGAAAGTCCAGTACACACGCTTTCTGAAGGTGCTACGCTAACGTTCGAAATAATAAAGATAAGCGAAGCCGAGGTAATCCTAATGTTAGTAGTGGACGTTGGGATAATGAATTGAGTTGAGTTGTAACTAAATCTAATATATTCTATTATAATATAAAATACAAGAGCGCGTTCTTACTTCCTACGAATAAAATTTCTAACGTTATAATCGAAGAGAGCTTGACTTGAGATGGAACCGAAAAGGTCTCCCCGGTTGGGAGCTGAGAAGTCGAGTCGTAGAGGTTGGATGCGGAACTGTTCTGCTCGGTTCCGCATGGATCCTTCTCGGCTGCGATCCCGCCGCCATCTTGGTAGGTTCGGTCGTCGTGGAGGGAGGTCTCCATGGCAACGGAGCGCTCGGAGCGGGGATGCTACGTTCAGCGGACTGACGTAACACCAGTCCGTGCGCAATTGTGGGTACTTAGAATATGTCTTACTGACGAGTTATGTTGTAAATGTTACTTAAGTACTAACGCTACGGGTTATGTTATAATTGTTACTTAAGTACTAACGTTACGAGTTATGTTATAATTGTTACTTAAGTACTAACGCTACGGGTTATGTTATAATTGTTACTTAAGTATTAGTGTTCATGCGGCATAGTGTTATCGGTATGGTGGAGTTCGGTGGGTTTTATGTGGTTGGTAAAGAAGTGTAGTTAACGTAGAGTTCTTCTCGGAAGAGGTGCGGCTTAGTATTGTCGGTATAGTAGAGTTCGGTGGGTTCCATAAGGTCGGTAAAGAAGTGTAGTTAACGTAGAGTTCTGTAGTGTCTTATGAAGGTGGGTATGTAACTGAGTGTGTATCTATTCTTACGATGATACGGTGAATACATATTTACTTATTTTATATTTATTCGAGTAATTATATGGTAATTGTCCTTAATCAAACGTCGGGAGACGTAACAACAGTGTCCCTAGGTCGCCGTAGGGGCTTTAGCGGGTCAAACCTTGCACTACCCCCGCTCCGCTCCCCGGGCTGCAAAGTTAAAAAGTAGGTGCGTCGAATCATCTCAAGCAAACTCAAGCATTTATAGTATTGCAGAGTTAATGCAATTAATAAACTTATTTCTGAGGTTTTTCATAGTAGTGTTATTGGTTTAAACAGGTCTATGATTTATATTGGACAGTATTTATCACAGTTACTCTTGTGAAATGGTATCATGTTGTATGTGCTTGAGTATGAACGCTGTGTATTTCGAATCAGAAATTTGGTACTACCACTGATTGTGAGACACTGTGTTGGTTTAGGTTGAAGTACGGAGAAGACTCGGTCAGGAAAGAAATTTTTCATTCGTACTGGAGGTTTTGTAAACGTTTTTAAAAAAGACAGAAATGGTAAATGTTTATATTGTTTATATACCAGTGCAATACATTTCTCGCAATATTTTTGGTCGTAACATTCCAATTTCAAAAAATCCTATGCGCTAACATTGTTTTTATGTGAAATGAAGTTATTTGCATAATTTTGGCTTGTGTGATCGAGTTTCGGAAATGCGTTCGAGGCTAGTTTCGGAATGACAATATTTTTTTAAGTAATTTTGACATTTTCAAATTTTGTGAACCTCATAGATCATTAAAAACATTATATTTAGGACAGTAATTTAAATAGTTAGGATATTCAAAAATCTTATTTCTCTATAATCATAAATAAATTATTTTTGATGATATAATTAAATAAGTCAATGCGGGAGAACTCCTGGGGCGAATTTTACTTCTGTATTCTATCGTATTCTGTAGATGCTATTTTTATCGCTGGTATACAGGGTTTCTCAAAATAATGTTACTTGAATTGACCTCAGGAACCCTCCATTTCCGCAAGTAACATAATTTTGGAACACCCTCTATATGGTGTCAGAATGTTCACTTTACTGTACACTAGAGGTAAGCAGGGATCTGAGATTTCAGGTTAGAGTCGGGTCGAAAATTTTCTATGAGTTGGGGTCAGAACCCGAAACTTTGGGTCCCGAAATGTTCAGAAATATAGTGTATATTACATATTACATGTTACTCGTGAACTCGCCGCGAAATCTATATAGCGGGGCGGTGTCCTTCGGGAGCTGGTTTTGCAAGTAGCACCTTGCTTCTGGCTCCTGGTGAAACGCTGACGAGTGTTTTTTGTTTGTTTATGCTGGGATGTTGGATCCGTTGCAGCCTGTATTCCAGACTTATCAAGTGAATTATGTGATTGTGGTTACCTGCAGGATGTAAAAAATTCATTTTAATGAGTGACTGAAGGAGAAAAATTTGCAAAAGAACTCCGGCTTGAGAGGATGCCGTTGAATAATATGGTAAATAATATGATTATATTGTTACGGTGACTTGTCCAAAACAAGTCGCTGTAATGTGAAACTGCCCTGTTGTGAACAACTCCTTAAAAAATAATAGAAGATAGGGGTTGCCACGGAAGAGTGTTACCAACGGACAATCGGAGAGTCGAAATCGGTCCGTCGAACGAGCAACATTTCAAATTGAAAGATCTGAAATATAATCGTATTGAGTTGTATTATAGTTTATGTTCTTTATTGTAAATAAAATGCCGCGACGCAAGAGAAACGGAGTGATTCGCAACAATATGATAAGTAGAGGATAGGTGTGGAGAGGAAAGGAGGGTAGGGTGAGTCAGTGATGAGGAAGTGGGGGTGTTAGATTGAGTGAGTAGTGGTGTATTGCCATTTATTGCTTTGGGTGTGATGGGGTCAAGTCATGTTGAATTAGGATTCTACGTGGAAAAGTGCTGAGAGTCGGAGTGAACTATTTGTTAAGGCTCGAGAATTAGTAGGTTTCAAGATTATTAGAGTTGGGAGGAAGGGAGGGAAAGAGGAGTTCGTTGTTATGATTGTTGTACTTTGTTGAGCTTGTAGCTCCTGTAGTGGTTGTTGCTCTAGATGACGTGAAGAACTTCAACGTTGAGTGTTCTGTTGAGCAGAGGGAGTGTACAAGATCTGCAGTTTGTTGGTTAAAGTTGCTTGAAATGCGTCAGGAACGGGGGTAAATGAAATGTAATTATTGGACGTGCGAATTGTAAAAAGAGATAATAGGAGTGCAATGCATGCAACCGCGCAGGAACATTTGCTATGTTACGAGTCGAGGCGCAGGCAGTTTTGCGTGGTCAGAGGTTCGATGCGATTGGGATTTTTTATAAGGGAGATTGCGTGGACCAGCCGATACTTCTTTCAGCACGGATGGCTACCTAATAATCAGGATTGGATTTGGATAAATTGGATAGGATGAATAGAATAGATGATAGAATAGAATAGAATAGGATGCCTCGTAACTTTTACAAGAAAAATTGAAGATATACCTCGAGTAGTTGATTATTGGTTAAATATTTGTATGTTATTAAATAATTAATAGTATATCATAAGTTAATTATATTTAAGAATAATGTTAAGATGTAAAGATTTATAAATTTAGATTACTTCTTTTGAAGTAGAATTGTTAATTAATCTATGAATATATAAAGATATTTATTAAATATTAATTACTTGTTTAATGGATCCATTTAAATATATCTATGAGGACAGATAATATTTCTAAATTTATAGTTGATCTATTAAAAATATATATTAATAAATTTAATAATCCTGTGATTTTTTTATATTTTATAAATTTAGAATATATATTTTATAATTCTCTAATTATAGTTAATGAATAAAATATTTGAATAAAATATAGATATTAATATATATTATAATAAAACGTACATATATATTTAAAAATGTATTTATTATACAGGGTGTCCCAAAAATGTCTCCCAATACGGAACTGTGAGGTGGCTGAGGTCATTCTAAGTAACTTTTTCCTTCGGGAAAATGCAATCTGCAGCTTTGTTTACGAGTTATTAACGAAAAACACTGACCAATGGAAGGTGACGACGCGAAGTTCGAGAGCCCGCAGCACGAGACTTTGACAGAAGGTCCGTTCGGACTCGAGCCGCGTTCGAAGTACTGATCAAGTCACGAAGCGTGAACTTTCCGGATTTTTTTTACTATGTAAAAGTGATATTTTTTAAAAAAGAGCTGTTCATCTTTATTTTAGAACGTCTGTAGAATATTTACTAATTTTTCGGACCCGAAATAATATGTAGTTTAACCGTGACCGTTTTAATTTTCTGGTGTGCATGACACTTCGTGTGTACCATATGAAATTTTTATGCAAGGTGTACAGTGAAGATTAACAAAGTTCGTAAATGATATTTTAATTTAAATAATTCCGTCTCCGAACAGAATTCAACGAATGATTTGCAAAGCTGATTTAATAATAAATAATCGCATTAAGAGACGTAAAGGATTTGTTTATTAGATCGATTTATTATCGATTATCGTGAGAATGTATCGATGTCCTCTATTATCTCTAGCATATCGTTGAACCTCGACGATGTCGGCTTGCCAGAGATTGTTATGTAAAACGATACCAAGAAGTATAAAAAAAAGAAGGAGTTGAGCCGTTGCCCAACTCTCTAACTATTTATTACAAATAATACAAGTTTTATACGATTTACAATAGTTTATACCGAGTACAATAGTTCCGTAGCTGGTGGAGGATTCGTCAAGACTGAGGTTTGGGGCGTTGGAGACCGGTATTTATATCGGTCTTTGTCAGGGGTTGGTGCTTCCAGAACATTCGGCGATGGTGCCATGTGCAGGATCTTGGGTGGGTTATCTTCCGGATGACGTAGTGTCTGTGTGTAACATGAGAATGTATTGAGGCCCTTACAAGATCGTCGAGTCCTCGCACGATCACTCGCCTGCGCGGAAAGAAGCGCCTCGCCGGAGCATGCAGTTCGTTCACCAACTTTACTTTCTCATCGCACATGATTATCACTGACACCTCTCTCTCTCTTGCTTTATCGGGTTCGCGGTCGCTTCAAAACGAAAGATGAACGAATTCTTCGTTTAACTTTATGCTACCGAGGTTTCTTCGGTTGCTGCTGCTGCCACTGCCGCAACATTTTTCTCGTTTCTCGGTTCAATCATTATCTTCTTCATCTATGTTTCGAGCAGCTCTTGTTGTTGTTGTTGTTTAATCTGATGTATTTGTTGACAAATGTGGTCGAGTCTCAACTCAATATTTGTAAATCTATCGTTCCAATTTTCGTCCACAGATATCGTTTGATAGGTTTCGCAGAAATTCCAACAAATGCTCGTTCTATCGAACCACCTGTTAAATTTATCAACAGGCATTTCATTCATTACTGCAGTAACGAGTATCGAACGATTTAATTTATAACCAATCCGACTTTTTCGAAGTTCTTCGATTGCAGATATTATTTCGTTGTCGTGACCAGTGGGCCCGGCATTATTCGATGCCATCAGCAATTTCAAACGATCCACCAGCTCGTTCGGATCGTCCCAATGCACGTAATCGATCGGATTGTTGGTTACACGCATCATCGTTGGAATTTGTATACCCTCTCCGCGCAACGTCGAAAACATTGGTCCTATGATAGTTTTGTACTTGTAACCCTTATTCCCCATTATCTCGTTACCTCGCTGATGCACGCGCATAGCGATGAGAATGTTTCTGTAAATATCCTTATCGACCTCGATGTACAGGTTTTCGTCGGGTATTCTTTTAAATATCAATTCGTAGAGACCTGGAGTTCCCTCGTACCTAATTTTATTGATAACGATATCGTCGTTGCTTTCAACATCAAACGTGGTGTTTCCAAGTATCAGTTTGTCATTGTGAAAATACACTCCGTATACGTTGTCCAAATTTTTCGGTGGTCCACTAAAGAAATTGCGCAAGTATTTGCTTGCTAAAGGTCCAAGATTGTTGAACAAATGTTCGTATTCGTCGCGGTGCATTTCAGGACTTTTCAAAATGTTTCGCACCGATAATTCCAACGATGCTGTGGCCATTGGAGACGATTCGAAAGCTTTCTCCTGTTGCGCCGAAAGTATCGTAGGTATCGGAAGAGTAGAGAAGAGCAGATCAGAGAAGAGCAGAGCAGAGCAGACCAGAGAAGAGCAGAGAAGAGCAGATCAGAGCAGAGCAGAGAAGAGCAGAGCAGAGCAAACCAGGGAAGAGCAGAGCAGAGCAGAGCAGACCAGGGAAGAGCAGAGCAGAGCAGAGCAGAGCTGAGCAGGGAAGAGCAGAGCAGAGAAGAGCAGAGGACAGCAGAGAAGAGCAGAGCAGTGCAGAGCAAAGCAGAGCAGGGCAGGGCAGAGAAGAGCAGAGCAGAGCAGAGCAGGGAAGAGCAGAGCAGAGTAGAGAAGAGCAGAGCAGAGCAGAGGAGTGCAGAGAAGAACAGAGCAGAGCAGAGCAGAGCAGTGCAGAGAAGAACAGAGCAGAGCAGAGCAGTGCAGGGTAGAGCAAAGCAGAGCAGGGCAGGGCAGAGAAGAGCAGAGCAGAGCAGGGAAGAGCAGAGCAGAGTAGAGAAGAGCAGAGCAGAGCAGTGCAGAGAAGAACAGAGCAGAGCAGTGCAGGGTAGAGCAGAGCAGAGAAGAGCAGAGAAGAGCAGAGAAGAGCAGATCAGAGCAGAGCAGATCAGAGCAGGGCAGAGCAGAGCAGAGCAGACCAGGGAAGAGCAGAGCAGAGCAGAGCTGAGCAGGGAAGAGCAGAGCAGAGAAGAGCAGTGCAGAGCAGAGCAGTGCAGAGAAGAACAGAGCAGAGCAGTGCAGGGAAGAGCAGAGCAGAACAGAGAAGAGCAGAGATGAGTAGAGCAGAGCAGAGAAGAGCGGAGAAGAGCAGAGCAAAGCAGAGCAGAGAAGAGCAGAGAAAAGCAGAACAGAGCAGAGCAGAGCAGTGAAGAACAGAGCAGAGAAGAGCAGAGCAGAGAAGTGCAGAGCAGAGAAGAGCAGAGCAGAGAAGTGCAGAGCAGAGAAGAGCAGAGCAGTGCAGGGAAGAGCAGAGCAGAGCAGACAACAGCAGTGCAGAGCTGAGAAGAGCAGAGAAGAGCTGAGAAGACCAGACAGATCAGAGCAGAGCAGAGTAGAGCAGAACAGAGCACAGAAGAGCAGAGCAGTGCACAGAAGAGCAGAGCAGTGCAGAGAAGAGCAGAGCAGAGCAGAGAAGAGCAGAGGAGAGTAAAGATGAGCAGAGCATATCAGAGCAGAGAAGAGCAGAGCAGAGCAGGGCAGAGAAGAGCAGAGCAGAGAAGAACAGAGAAGAGCAGAGTAGAGCAGAGCAGAGGAGTGCACAACAGAGAAGAGCGTGGAAGAGCAGAGCAGAGAAGAGCAGAGAAGAACAGAGCAGAGCAGTGCAGGGAAGAGCAGAGAAGAGCAGAGAAAAGCAGAACAGAGCAGAGAAGAGCAGAGCACAGCAGAGCAGAGTAGAGCAGAGCAGAGCAGAGAAGTCCAGAGGAGAGCAGAGAAGTCCAGAGCAGAGCAGAGAAGAGCAGACCAGAGAACAGCAGAGCAGAGAAGAGCAGACCAGAGAACAGCAGAGCAGAGAAGAGCAGCGAAGAGCAGAGCAGAGAAGAGCAGAGAAAAGCAGAGCAGAGAAGAGCATAGAAGAGCAGAGAAGAGCAGAGAAGAGCAGAGAGCAGCAGAGAAGAGCAGAGAAGAGCAGAGAAGAGTAGAGAAGAGCACAGAGGAGCAGAGAAGAGCCGAGAAGAGCACAGAAGAGCAGAGAATAGCAGAGAAGAGCAGAGAAGAGCAGGGAAGTGCTGAGACTTAGGCTAAATCCGCTGTAGCTGCTAAATTTGACGCTTTGTCTTATGTATCGACTGAAATTGAAACTAAATCGTATGCTTAGTCTAAAATTGAAGCTAACTCATATGTTTCGGCTGAGCTTGTAGCTATATTATCAGTATCGGCTGAATCTAGAGCTAAATCAGCTGTATCTTCTAAATTTGAAGCTTAATCGTATGTTTAGGCTCAATCTGAAGACAAATCGCACGTATAGTATGAATTAGAAGCTAAATCGTATGTTTCTGCTGAATTTGATGCTCTATAATAAGTATCGGCTGAATCTGAAGCTAAATCAGCAGCATGTGCTAAATTTGAATCTTAATCGTATGTTTCGGCAGAATTTGAGGACAAATCGTTCGTTTAGTCTCAAATTAAAGCTAACTCATATGTTTCGGACGACCTTGAAGCAATATCATGAGTATCGGCTGAATCTGAAGCTAAAACAACTATATCTGCAAAATTCGAAGCATAACCGTATGTTTCGGCAGAATTTGAGGACTACTCGTAAGTTTAGTCTTAAATTGAAGCTAACTCATATGTGTCGGATGATCTTCAAGCTATATCATGAGTTTCAGCTGAGACTGAGGCTAAGTCAAATGTATCTTCTAAATTTGAAGCTTAATCGTATGTTTCGGCAGAATTTGAAGACAAATCGTACGTATAGTCTTAATCTGAAGCTAAAACTGTTTTAAACAAAAACCCGGAACAAAGCAACCAACGTAATGCATCTTAAAACATCGTAAATCATCATTGCGACCCAAAAAACACACAACGTAATGTGATCGTAATGTAAAACAATATTAAAAACGTAAAAAGAATGTATAATAACGTAAAACAACATAATACTGTTATTAACAACAACGCGAAACGAAGCAACCAAAGTAATGCATCGTAAAACAACGTAAATCATCAATGCGACACAAAGAAAAACAACGTAACACAACGTAAACGAATGTAAAACAATATAAAACAATGTAAAAACAATGTATAACAACGTAAAGGACGTAATACTGTATTGAAGTACAACGTGAAACAAAGCAAAACAACGGAAATCATCAACGCGAAACAAAGAAGAACACCGTAAAAACAAGTAAAACAAAGTAAAAACAAATAAAACAACGTTAAATAACGTAAATCATCAATGCGAACCAAAAAACTCACAACGTAATGTGAACGTAATGTAGAACAATATAGCAAAAACGTAAAAACAAAGTATAGTAACGTAAAACAACGGAATACTATTTTAAAAAACCACGTGAAACAAAGTACAGCAACGTAAAACAACGTAAATCTTCAATGCGAAGCAAAGAAATCAACGTAACACAACGTAAAGCATCGTAAAACAATATAAACCAGCGTAGAAACAATGTATAGCAACGTAAAACAACGTAATACTGTCCTAAACAACAATGCGGAACAATGCAAAGAACATGAAGCATCGTAAAACAACGTAAATCATCAATGCGCCATCACCATTAAGCTGTTTTACGATGCTTTGCGTTCATTGCATTGTTCCGCATTGTTGTTTAGAACAGTTTTACGTTGTTTTACGTTATTACACATTATTTTTACGTTTTTTATATTGTTTTACATTACGTTCACATTACGTTGTGTATTATTTGAATCGCATTGATGATTTACGTCTTTTAACGTTGTTTTCTTTTGTTTTTAGATTGTTTTACGTTGTCTTACGTTGTTAATTTTTGCTTCGCATTGACGATTTTCGTTGTTTTACTTTGTTTGCCGTTGTTGTCGATATAATGTCGTTTTACGCTGTTGTACATTGTCTTATATTGTTTTACATTGTTCTACGTTGTATTACGATGTTTTAGGCGATGTACTTTGTTTCACGTGGTTTTTTAAAATAGTATTACGTTGTTTTCCGTTGTTATACATTGCTTTTACGTATTCTATATTGCTTTGCATTGCTTTACTTGCTCTACGCTGTGTTACGTAGTTTTACTTTGTCTCGCATTGATGATTTACGTTGTTTTACGGTGATTTACGTTCTTTGCATTGTTCCGTTTTGTTGTTTAAAATAGTATCACGTGGCTTTCCGTTGTTATACATTGTTTTTACGTTGTTTTATATTGTTCTAAATTGCTTTACGTTGTGTTACGTTGTTTTACTTTTTCTCGCATTGATATGTTACGTTATTTTACGATGCTTTACGTCCTTTGCATTGCCCCGCGTTGTTGTTTAAAACAGTATTACGTTGTTTTACGTTGATATACATTGTTTTTACGTTGTTTAATATTGTTTTGCAGTGATTTACATTGTGTTACGTTGTGTTCAGCCGATGCTCAAGATATAGCTTCGAGGTCATCCGAAACATATGAGTTAGCTTCAATTTAAGACTAAACGTACGATTTGGTTTCAATTCTGCCGAAATATTCGATTAAGATTCAAACTTAGCAGATACTGCAGATTTAGCTCTAGATTCAGCGGATACTTATGAAATAGCTTCAAGGTCAGCCGAAACGTTTGAGTTAGCTTCAATTTTGGACTTAACGTATTATTTGGCTTCAATATCTGCCGAAACAGAGGATTAAACTTCTAATTTAGCAGATGCAGCTGACTTAGAAACAGATGACTTAGCTTCAAATCCGTGCGAAAAACATGATTTATATTCAAATTCATGCGGAGTAGAAGGTTTAGCTTCAAATCCATACGAAACATATGATTTAGCTTCAAATTCATGCGAAACACATGGACTAGCTTCAAATCCATGCGAAACACATGATTCAGCTTCATTTCAATGCGAAGTAGCAAGTTTAGCTTCAAATCCATCCGAAACAAACGATTTAGCTTCAAATACTTGCGATATAAATGAATTAGCTTCAAATGCATGCAGTACAAACGAGGTAGCTTCACGTCCATGAGAAACGCATGATTTAGCTTCAAATCAATGCGAAACACACAATGCAACTTTAAATTCATGCGGAACACATGATTTTGCTACAAATTCATGCGACACACATGATTTAGGTCTAAATTATTGCGAAACACATGATTAAGCTCCAAATTCATACGAAACACATGAATTAGGTTTAAATTAACGCGAAACACATGATTTAGCTACACATTCATGCGAAACACATAGATTAGCTCCAAATTCATGCGAAAGATGGTGATTTAGCTTCAAATTCAGGCGAAGTAGAAGGTTTAGTTTCAAATAATTATGATATATATTATTTGGCTTCAAATGCATGCGAAACAAAGGAGATAGCTTAAAATCCATGCGAAATACATGAGTTAGCTTCAAACCAATGCGAAGAAGAAGGTTTAGCTCCAAATCCATGCGAAACACATGATTTAGATTTAAATACTTGCGAAAGAAATGATTTAGCTTCAAATACTTGCGATGTATATGATATAGCTTCAACTGCATGCGAATCAAACGAATCAGCTTCACATCCATGCGAAACACATCATTTAGTTTTGAATAAATGCGGAGTAGAAGGTTTAGCTTAAAATCCATGCGAAACACATGATTTAGTTTCGAATCAATGCAGAGTAGAAGGTTTAGCTTCAAATGCATGCGAAACAAATGATTTTGCTCCAAATACTTGCGACATAATTGATACAGCTTCAAATGCATGCGAAACAAATGACTTAGCTTCTAGTAATTGAGATGTAAATGATCTAGCTTCAAATGAATGCGAAACAAACGAGTTAGCTTCATGCCCATGCGAAACGAATGATTTAGCTTAAAGTAATTGAGATATGTATCATCTAGCTTCAAATGCATGTGAAACATACGAGTTTGCTTCAAATCCATTCGAAACAAATGATTTATCTTCAAGTAATGGAGATATAAATGATCTAGTATCAAATGCATGCGAAACAATCGTATTGGCTTCACATCCATGCGAAACAAATGATTTAGCTTAAAGTAATTCAGATATAAATCATCTAGATTCAAATACATGCGAAACAAACGAATTAGCTTCAAATCCATGCGAAACACATGATTTAGCTTCAAATAATTGCGATATAAATGATCTAGATCCAAATGCATGCAAAACAAAGGAGTTAGCTTCAAATCCATGCGAAACAAGTGATTTAGCTTCATATGCATGCGAAACAAACGAGTTATCTTCAAATCCATGCGAAACAAATTATTTAGCTTCAAATACATTCGATATAAATGGTTTAGCTTCAAATGCATGCGAAACGGACGATTTTGTTTCAAATCCATGAGAAACGCTTGATTTAGCTTCAAATCAATGCGAAACACATAATGCAGTTTACATTTATGCTAAACACACGATTTAGCTTCAAATTCATGCGACACATATGATTTAGCTTCATATATTTGCGATATAAATGATTTAGCTTGAACTGAATGCAAAACAAACGTGTCAGCTTCAATTCCATGCGAAACACATGATTTAGCTTCAAATCAATGCGAAGTAGAAGGTTTAGTAAAGGACGTAAAGCTTAGTAAAACAACGTAAATCATCAATGCGAAACAAAGAAAAACAGGGTAACAGAACGCAAAGCAATGTAAAACAATATAAATCGTCGTAAAAACAATGTATAACAACGTAGAATAACGTAATACTGTTTTAAACAACAACACTGGACAAAGCAAAGCACGTAAAGCATCGTAAAACAATGTAAATCATCAATGCGAAAGAAAGTAAAAGAACGTAACACAACGTAAGGCAGTGTAAAACAATATAAAACAAGGTAACAACAATGTATAACAACGTAAAACAACGTAATACTATTTTTAAAAACCACGTGAAACAAAGTAGATAAACGTAAAACAATGTAAATCATCAATGCGAAACAAAGATAAACAGGGTAACAGAACGCAAAGCAATGTAAAACAATATAAATCGACGTAAAAACAATGTATAACAAAGTAGAACAACGTAATACTGTTTTAAACAACAACGCGAAACAATGAAAAGAACGTAAAGCATCGTAAAACGACGTAAATCATCAAAGCGAAAAGTAGGAAAACAACGTAACACAACGTAAAGCAATGTAAAAGAATATAAAACAACGTAAAAACAATGTATAACAACTTAAAACAACGTAATACTGTTTTAAACAACTACGCGGAACAATACAAAGGACGTAAAGCATCGTAAAACAACGTAAACGATCAATGCGAAAGATTGGAAAACAACGTAACACAGCGTAAAGCAATGTAAAACAATATAAAGCAACGTAAAAACAATGTACATCAAACTAAAACAACGTAATACTTTTTTAAACAACAACGCGGAACAAAGCAAAGAACGTAAAGCATCGTAAAACACCGTAAATCATCAATCCGAAAAAAGTAAAGCTATGTAACACAACGTAAAGCAATATAAAACAATATAAAACAACGTAAAAACAATGTATAACAACGTAAAACATCGTAATACTTTTTTAAGCAACAACGCGGAACAAAGCAAAGAACATTGTTGCGCACGGCACAAAAATAACCGCCGGAAGTCGTGAGGAGACGACAACGATTTATTTGTTGGACTCCACAGTCCTCGTTTACAATGTTTGGAGCACGGCTCCGTTCAGAGGTTAAATTTGAAGCATGGCTTCGAACTTAGTATGAAATGAAGCACGACTTCGCACAGACTATAAAAATGAAGCACGGCTTCGTACGGGCGCAAGGGCGCTGAATAAAACTTGTAATGGTATCTGCACTGAAATTGTTGACAATTCCATCCGTTATCGAATTTGCGGCAGTATATATAGACACCTGGCCGATGTTCAAGGAGAAGCATCGTCAGGTGTCGAAGGCCGGGTCATTGCCTCATAAGGCAAAAACGCCGCGTGATTACAACGGCCGAGGCGAGCGTTTGACGGTCGGGCCAACGCACGTCGATCGGGTTATTGTCTTGCCGCCTCGCCGTTTATTCGACAAAAACGGCGAGACGGCGTACATCGAATGTCGAACGTGCGTTGACCCGCGGTCCGCGATTCGGCCGGAACAAACATAAAGCATCGTAAAGCAACGTAATGCTTGAAACTGATTTGTAATGCTACATAACCGTCGTGAACTTTACTATTTTTTTCCATTTCACTTTTGATAATGCTGTTCACTTCTTCTCTATTAGGTTGATTAACTGCAAATACTAATTTATCCAAAAATGCTTCTTTTATTTCTTTCTGGGAATATTTCCTATCTTTTATTACTGTCTGCATAGCAGACGAAAATTCTAATCGCTTTAAAAGTTCTTCTCTTATTATTTTATCTCGCGCAAATTGTTAAAAACCACGCCCTTGTATATTATCATTCATAAACAAAAAGTCTCTTAATATGATATCACGTTCTTCCATGCTATCAAATTTGGACGGATAAAAGTTTTTAAATCGTCCCCTTTTTAATCGTTTACCTTTCTCAAGATTCAAGCCTAAATTAGTATACAGGGTGTTCCACAATTATTTTAACAGCCGAAAATGAGGGGTAGCTGAGGTCATTTGAAGTAACTTTTTCCTTTGCGAAAATGCAATCTGCGGCTTTGTTTACGAGTTATTAACGAAAAACACTTTTCTTTTTTTTTTTATCGTGGGGGAAATCTGCTGGCCAGACACCCCCACCCCGTGCCGCCTGCAGCTCGAAGGGAATTTCTCCCGCCAGAGCAAGTGCCGCCACGGTAGACGTGGTGCGGTAGCCTCTTATGAGGCGAAGGGCCATCTGCCTCTGAAGCCGGCGCAACAACAGTGTCTTGCGCCGGTTTGCTCTCACGGACGGCGCCCAAATCGGGGCGCCGTATAAAGTCATGGACCGCACCACGCCCAGGTATAGGCGGCGCACCATATCGCCCGGCCCCCCGAGATTGGGCAACAGGCGGCATAGCGCAGCCGCCGCCCTCTCAACCCGGGGGACGAGGCGGCCGAAATGCGCTCCGAACCTCCAGTGGCTGTCGAGGATCAGTCCGAGATACTTGATCTCAGACTTCACCTCGACGCAGGCTTCTCCAACCCGGATCCACGATCCGGCCGGTGGCCGCGACCGAGGCCGTCCAAACCAGACGGCCTCGGCCTTCTCCGGGGCCATCTTCAGCCCCAGATCGTGGATCCTCGCGACGACGGCTGCCACCGCAACCTCCGTAACGAAAAAAAAAAAACACTGGCCAATGAGAGGTGACGGTGCGAGAGAGAGAGAGAGAGAGAGAGAGAGAGAGAGAGAGAGAGAGAGTCCGCGACAGAATCCGCAGCACGCGAGACTTTGACAAAAGGTTGGCGCGTTCGAAGTATTGAACAAGTCTCGAAGCGAGAACTTTCCGGATTTTTTTTTACTACATAATAGTGATATTTTAAAAAAGAACGCTGTTCACCTTTACTAGTCTCCAAAGACCAACCCCGCCTCCTCGCGGCGGAGACTAGGCAACGCACATCTGTATGGGCGGCGAAATAGGGCAATGGCATCCCTCTGCGTTAGCGGCGAGCGCGTTTTTTGCTAAGACCTGCGCACAGAGGAGTAACTTGTTAGAACTGGACATGGATCTCGTTATGTTCATGTGCGCGCTAACAGGTGACAAGAGAGGCAAGAGCAGGGGCCAATGAAAGATATAAACATGGTGGTGCATGACATGATTACAATTGACTTCCCTACTACAGGTCTGTGACGCTGGGACGACGCGGTGCTTGCGTGTGGCGCTTGGCGCCCGCTACCGTGGTCGACGGTATTATTGCTACTATCACCCGCGGCCCTCGGGCTTGTCGGTGGTGTATTTCCTACCAGCGGCCTTCGGGCTTGTCTGGGTAGAATGCATCCGCAGCCCTTTGGTTTGTCGAGCGGTGCCAAAATTACTTCAATGACACGGGCTGGCTGTGTTGGGTTCAGCAGTCAGCTCTATAAATTTAACAGAAGCAAATACGTAAATGGCCGCCCGCTGGCCTAGCACGCTGCACTATTGCTGTCGTGTGGTATCTTGGGGGCGGCAACACGGCAAGAAAGCCGTTGTAGCGGTTGGCGTGCGGTGCCGAGCACCCGCCACCGCGGTCGCCTGGCAGAACGACCATTTCACTACTTTCATATTATTATCGCCGGCATTATTGCCGGCGAAATACTTAAAGCAAACAAACAACTCCTTGCAGCCGACAGAGAGTTAAGACCGGGTCTTCTGACTCCCCGGTCCAATGAACTTAAAAGCGAGGGCGCGGTGGATCCAAGTCCCGGTTCCTTCGCAGCTGTTCACTGCTGATTTAACATCGACCGGCATTAGTGAGCGCCACTTCGCCCGGTCAGAGCAGGTTACGGTCTCATGAATGCTCTATTCCAGACAATAACTGTTCACCTTTACTTTAGAACGTCTGAATAATATTTACTAATTTTTCAGACCCGAAATAATATGTAGTTTAACGGTGACAGCCGTTTTAATTTTCTGATGTGCATGACACCTCGTGTGTACTATATGAAATTTTTATGCAAGGTGTACAGTGAAGATTAACGAATGAATTGCAAAGCTGATTTAATAATAATTAATCGCGTTAAGGGACGTAAAGATTTGTTTATTAGACAAGTTGACAAATGAACAAATGAACAAATGAACAAATGAACAAATGTACAAATGAACAAATGGACAAGTTGACAAATGAACAAATGAACAAATGAACACATAAACAAATGAACAAATGAACAAATGAACAAATGAACAAATGGACAAATGAACAAATGAACAAATGAAAAAATGAACAAATGAACAAACGAAAAAGTAAACAAATGAACAAATGAACAAATGATCAAATGATGAAATGATCAAATGAACGAATGAACAAATGAACAAATGGACAGATGAACAAATGAACAAATGAACAAATGGACAAATGGACAATTGAACAAATTAACAAATGAACAAATGAACAAATGAACAAATGAACAATTGAACAAATGAACAAATGAACAAATGAACAAATGAACAAATGGACAGATGAACAAATGAACAAATGAACAAATGTTCAAATGAACAAATGAACAAATGGACAATTGAACAAATGAACAAATGGACAATTGAACAAATGAACAAATGAACAGATGAACAAATGAACAAATGAACAAATGGACAATTGAACAAATGAACAAATGATCAAATGATGAAATGATCAAATGATCAAATGAACGAATGAACAAATGGACAAAAGAACAAATGAACAAATGAACAAGTGAACAAATGAACAAATGAACAAATATACAAATGAAAAAATGAACAAATGAACAAATGAACAAATGGACAGATGAACAAATGAACAACTGTACAAATGAACAAATGAACAAATGGACAAACGAACAAACGAAAAAGTGAACAAATGAACAAATGAACAAATGAACAAATGTACAAATGAACAAATGGACAAGTTGACAAATGAACAAATGAAAAAATGATAAAATGAACAAATGAACAAATGAACAAATGAACAAATAAACAAATGAACAAGTGCACAAACGAACAAACGAACAAATGAACAAATGAACATTTGAACAAATGAACGAATGAACAAATGAACGAATGAACAATTGAACAAATGAACAAAAGAACAAATGAACAAAAGAACAAATGAACAAACGAACAACTGAACAAATGAACAAATGGACAATTGAACAAATGAACAGATGAACAAATGAACAACTGAACAACTGAACAAATGGACAATTGAACAAATGAACAAATGAACGAATGAACGAATGAACAAATGAACAACTCAACAGATGAACAAATGAACAAATGAACAAATGAACAAACGAAAAAGTGAACAGACGAACGAGTGAACGAATGGACAAATGAACAAATGAACAAACGAAAAAGTGAACAAACGAACGAGTGAACGAATGGACAAATGAACAAAAGAACAAATCAACAGATGAACAAATGAACAAATGGACAAATGAACAAATGAACAAATTGCACAAATGCACAAAAGAATAAATTAAGAAATGAACAAGTGAACAAATGAAGAAATGAACAAATAAACAAATGAACAAATGGACAGATGAACAAATGAACAAATGAACAAATGAACAAATGAACAAATGTTCAAATGAACAAATGAACAAATGGACAATTGAACAAATTAACAAATGAACAAATGAAAAAATGGACAAATGAACAAATCAAAAAATGTACAAATGAACAAATGAACAAATGAACAAAAGTACAAATGAACAAATGAACTAATGAACACAAGAACAAATGAACAACTGAACAAATGAACAAATGAACAAATGAAAAAATGAACAAATGATCAAATGATCATATGAACGAATGAACAAATGAACAAATGAACAAATTAACAAATGAACAAACGAACAAACTAACAAACGAACAAATGAACATTTGAACAAATGAACAAATGAACGAATGAACAAATGAACAAAAGAACAAATGAACAAGTGAACAAATGAAAAAACGAACAAATGAAGCAATGAAAAAATGACCAAGTGGACAAATGAAGAAATGAAGAAATTAACAAATTAAGAAATGAACAAATGAACGAATGAACACGTGAACAAATTACGATATGAGGAATTGAACAAATGAAAGAATAAACAAATGAACAAGTGAACAAATGAACAAACGAACAAATGAAGAAGTGAACAAATGAACAAATGAACAAATGAACAAATGCACAAATGAACAAAAGAACAATTGAACAAATGAACAAATGGACAGATGAACAAATGAACAAATGAACAAATGAATATATGAACAAATGATCAATTGAACACATGAACAAATGAACAAATGAATAAATGAACAAATGGACAAATGAACAAATGAAAAAATGAACAAACGAAAAAACGAACCAACGAACAAACGAACAAATGAACAAACGAAGAAACGAACAAATGAACAAACGAACAACTGAACAAATGAACAAATGAAAAATGATCAAATGAACAAATGAACAAATGAACAAATGTACAAATGGACAAATGAACAAATGAACAAATGAACAGATGAACAAATGAACAAATGGACAATTGAACAAATGAACAAATGAACAAATGAACAAATGAATAAATGAACAAATGAACAAATGAACAAATGAACAAATCAACAGATGATCAAATGAACAAATGAACAAATGGACAGATGAACAAATGAGCAAATGAACAAATGGACAAATGGACAATTGAACAAATTAACAAATGAACAAATGAACAAATGAACAAATGAACAATTGAACAAATGAACAAATGAACAAATGAACAAATGGACAAATAAACAAATGAATAAATGAACAAATGAACAAATGATCAAATGATGAAATGATCAAATGAACGAATGAGCAAATGGACAAACGAACAAACGAAAAAGTGAACAAATGAACGAATGATCAAATGATGAAATGATCAAATGAACGAATGAACAAATGGACAAAAGAACAAACGAAAAAGTGAACAAATGAACAAATGAACAAATGAACAAATGAACAAGTGAACAAATGAACAAATGAACAAATATACAAATGAACAAATGAAAAAATGAACAAATGAACAAATGAAAAATGAACAATTGAACAAATGAACAAATGAACGAATGAACGAATGAACAAATGAATAAATGAACAAATGAACAAATGCACAAAAGAATAAATTAAGAAATGAACAAGTGAACAAATGAAGAAATGAACAAATAAACAAATGAACAAATGAACAAATGAACAAATGTACGAATGAACAAATGGACAAGTTGACAAATGAACAAATGAACAAATGAACAAATGGACAAATAAACAAATGAATAAATGAACAAATGATCAAATGATGAAATGATCAAATGAACGAATGATGAAATGATCAAATGATGAAATGATCAAATGAACGAATGAACAAATGGACAAACGAACAAACGAAAAAGTGAACAAATGAACAAATGAACCATTGAACAAATGAACAATTGAACAAATGAACAAATGTACAAATGAACCATTGTACAAATGTACAAATGAACAAATGTACAAATGAACAAATGATCAAATGATCAAATGAACGAATGAACAAATGAACAAATGGACAGATGAACAAATGAACAAATGGACAAATGGACAATTGAACAAATTAACAAATGAACAAATGAACAATTGAACAAATGAACAAATAAACGAATGAACAAATGAACAAACGAACAACTGATCAAATGAACAAATGAAAAATGATCAAATGAACAAATGAACAAATGGACAAATGGACAAATGAACAAATGAACAAATGAACAATTGAACAAATAAACGAATGAACAAATGAACAAACGAACAACTGATCAAATGAACAAATGAAAAATGATCAAATGAACAAATGAACAAATGGACAAATGAACAAATGAACAAATGAACAGATGAACAAATGAACAAATGAACAAATGAACAGATGAACAAATGAACAACTGAACAAATGAACAAATGAACAAATGAACAAATGTACAAATGAACAAATGTACAAATGATCAAATGATCAAATGAACGAATGAACAAATGAACAAATGGACAGATGAACAAATGAACAAATGGACAAATGGACAATTGAACAAATTAACAAATGAACAAATGAACAAATGAACAATTGAACAAATGAACAAATGAACGAATGAACAAATGAACAAGTGAACAAATGAACATATGGACAGATGAACAAATGAACAAATGAACAAATGTTCAAATGAACAAATGGACAATTGAACAAATGAACAAATGAACAAATGAACAAATGAACAGATGAACAAATGAACGACTGAACAAATGAACAAATGAACAAATGTTCAAATGAACAAATGGACAATTGAACAAATTAACAAATGAACAAATGAAAAAATGAACAAATGGACAAATGAACAAATCAAAAAATGTACAAATGAACAAATGAACAAAAGTACAAATGAACAAATGAACTAATGAACACAAGAACAAATGAACAACTGAACAAATGAACAAATGAACAAATGAAAAAATGAACAAATGATCAAATGATCATATGAACGAATGAACAAATGAACAAATTAACAAATGAACAAACGAACAAACTAACAAACGAACAAATGAACATTTGAACAAATGAACAAATGAACGAATGAACAATTGAACAAATGAACAAAAGAACAAATGAACAAGTGAACAAATGAAAAAACGAACAAATGAAGCAATGAAAAAATGACCAAGTGGACAAATGAAGAAATGAAGAAATTAACAAATTAAGAAATGAACAAATGAACGAATGAACACGTGAACAAATTACGATATGAGGAATTGAACAAATGAAAGAATAAACAAATGAACAAGTGAACAAATGAACAAACGAACAAATGAAGAAGTGAACAAATGAACAAATGAACAAATGCACAAATGAACAAAAGAACAATTGAACAAATGAACAAATGGACAGATGAACAAATGAACAAATGAATATATGAACAAATGATCAAATGAACACATGAACAAATGAACAAATGAATAAATGAACAAATGGACAAATGAACAAATGAAAAAAATGAACAAATGAACAAACGAAAAAACGAACCAACGAACAAACGAACAAATGAACAAACGAAGAAACGAACAAATGAACAAACGAACAACTGAACAAATGAACAAATGAAAAATGATCAAATGAACAAATGAACAAATGAACAAATGTACAAATGGACAAATGAACAAATGAACAAATGAACAGATGAACAAATGAACAACTGAACAAATGAACAAATGGACAATTGAACAAATGAACAAATGAACAAATGAACAAATGAATAAATGAACAAATGAACGAATGAACAAATCAACAGATGATCAAATGAACAAATGAACAAATGAACAAATGGACAGATGAACAAATGAGCAAATGAACAAATGGACAAATGGACAATTGAACAAATGAACAAATGAACAAATGAACAAATGAACAAATGAACAAATGAACAAATGAACAATTGAACAAATGAACAAATGAACGAATGAACAAATGAACAATAGAAAAAATGGACAAATAAACAAATGAATAAATGAACAAATGAACAAATGATCAAATGATGAAATGATCAAATGAACGAATGAGCAAATGGACAAACGAACAAACGAAAAAGTGAACAAATGAACAAATGAACGAATGATCAAATGATGAAATGATCAAATGAACGAATGAACAAATGGACAAAAGAACAAACGAAAAAGTGAACAAATGAACAAATGAACAAATGAACAAATGAACAAATGAACAAATGAATAAATGAACAAATGAACAAATGAATAAATGAACAAATGAACAAACGAAAAAACGAACCAACGTACAAACGAACAAATGAACAAACGAACAAACGAAGAAACGAACAAATGAACAAACGAACAACTGAACAAATGAACAAATGAACAAACGAACAACTGAACAAATGAACAAATCAAAAATGATCAAATGAACAAATGAACAAATGGACAAATGAACAAATGAACAAACGAAAAAACCAACCAACGTACAAACGAACAAATGAACAAACGAAGAAACGAACAAATGAACAAACGAACAACTGAACAAATGAACAAATGAAAAATGATCAAATGAACAAATGGACAAATGAACAAATGAACCGATGAACAAATGAACAACTGAACAAATGAACAAATGAACAAATGGACAATTGAACAAATGAACAAATGAACAAATGAACAAATGAACAAATGAATAAATGAACAAATGAACAAATGAACAAATCAACAGATGATCAAATGTACAAATGAACAAATGAACAAATGAACAAACGAAAAAACGAACCAACGAACCAACGAACAAACGAACAAACGAACAAATGAACAAACGAACAAATGAACAGATGAACAAATGAACGACTGAACAAATGAACAAATGAAAAAATGTTCAAATGAACAAATGGACAATTGAACAAATTAACAAATGAACAAATGAAAAAATGAACAAATGGACAAATGAACAAATCAAAAAATGTACAAATGAACAAATGAACAAATGAACAAAAGTACAAATGAACAAATGAACTAATGAACTAATGAACACAAGAACAAATGAAAAAATGAACAAATGAACAAATGAACAAATGGACAATTGAACAAATGAACAGATGAACAAATGAACAACTGTACAAATGAACAAATCAACAAATGGACAAACGAACAAACGAAAAAGTGAACAAATGAACAAATGAACAAATGAACAAATGAACAAATGTACAAATGAACAAATGGACAAGTTGACAAATGAACAAATGAAAAAATGATAAAATGAACAAATGAACAAATGAACAAATGAACAAATGAACAAGTGCACAAACGAACAAACGAACAAACGAACAAACGAACAAATGAACAAATGAACATTTGAACAAATGAACGAATGAACAATTGAACAAATGAACAAAAGAACAAAAGAACAAATGAACAAAAGAACAAATGAACAAGTGGACAAATAAAAAAACGAACAAATGAAGCAATGAAAAAATGACCAAGTGAACAAATGAAGAAATGAAGAAATGAACAAACGAAAAAGTGAACAAATGAACGAGTGAAAGAATGGACAAATGAAAAAATGAACAAATGAACACATGAACAAATGAACAAACGAACAAACGAACAAATGAACAAACGAACAACTGAACAAATGAAAAATAATCAAATGAACAAATGAACAAATGGACATATGAACAAATGTACTAATGATCAAATGAACAAATGAATAAATGAACAAGTGAACAAATTAAGAATTGGAGAATTAACGAAATGAACAAACGATGAAATGAACATATGAACAAATGTGCGAATAGACAAATGAACAAATGCACAAATGCACAAAAGAATAAATGAAGAAATGAACAAGTGAACAAATGAACAAATAAACAAATGAACAAATGAACAAAAGAATAAATTACAAATGAACAAATGAACAAATTAAGAATTGGAGAATTAACGAAATGAACAAATGAACAAATGAACAAATGATCAAATGAACAAATGAACAAATGAACAAATGATCAAACGATCAAATGATCAAATAAACAAATGAATAAATGAACAAGTGAACAAATTAAGAATTGGAGAATTAACGAAATGAACAAACGATGAAATGAACATATGAACAAATGAGCCAATAGACAAATGAACAAATGCACAAATGCACAAAAGAATAAATTAAGAAATGAACAAGTGGACAAATGAAGAAATGAACAAATAAACAAATGAACAAATGAACAAAAGAATAAATTACAAATGAACAAATGAACAAATTAAGAATTGGAGAATTAACGAAATGAACAAATGAACAAATGAACAAATGAACAAATGATCAAATGAACATATGAACAAATGAGCGAATAGACAAATGAACAAATGCACAAATGCACAAAAGAATAAATTAAGAAATGAACAAGTGGACAAATGAAGAAATGAACAAATAAACAAATGAACAAATGAACAAATGCACAAATGAACAAATGGACAGATGAACAAATGAATATATGAACAAATGATCAAATGAACACATGAACAAATGAACAAATGAACAAATGGACAAATGAACAAATGAACAAATGAACAAATGAACAAACGAACAAAAGAACAAACGAACAAATGAACAAACGAACAACTGATCAAATGAACAAATGAAAAATGATCAAATGAACAAATGAACAAATGAACAAATGGACAAATGAACAAATGAACAAATGAACAAATGAACAAATGAACAAACGAACAAATGCACAAACGAACAACTGAACAAATGAAAAATGATCAAATGAACAAATGAACAAATGAACAAATGAACAAATGAATAAATGAACAAATGAATAAATGAACAAATGAACAAACGAAAAAACGAACCAACGTACAAACGAACAAATGAACAAACGAACAAATGAACAAACGAACAACTGAACAAATGAACAAATCAAAAATGTTCAAATGAACAAATGAACAAATGGACAAATGAACAAATGAACAAACGAAAAAACGAACCAACGTACAAACGAACAAATGAACAAACGAAGAAACGAACAAATGAACAAACGAACAACTGAACAAATGAACAAATGAAAAATGATCAAATGAACAAATGGACAAATGAACAAATGAACCGATGAACAAATGAACAACTGAACAAATGAACAAATGAACAAATGGACAATTGAACAAATGAACAAATGAACAAATGAACAAATGAATAAATGAACAAATGAACAAATCAACAGATGATCAAATGTACAAATGAACAAATGAACAAACGAAAAAACGAACCAACGAACCAACGAACAAACGAACAAACGAACAAATGAACAAACGAACAAATGAACAGATGAACAAATGAACGACTGAACAAATGAACAAATGAACAAATGTTCAAATGAACAAATGGACAATTGAACAAATTAACAAATGAAAAAATGAACAAATGGACAAATGAACAAATCAAAAAATGTACAAATGAACAAATGAACAAAAGTACAAATGAACAAATGAACTAATGAACACAAGAACAAATGAACAACTGAACAAATGAACAAATGAACAAATGAAAAAATGAACAAATGATCAAATGATCATATGAACGAATGAACAAATGAACAAATGAACAAATTAACAAATGAACAAACGAACAAACTAACAAACGAACAAATGAACATTTGAACAAATGAACAAATGAACGAATGAACAATTGAACAAATGAACAAAAGAACAAATGAACAAGTGAACAAATGAAAAAACGAACAAATGAAGCAATGAAAAAATGACCAAGTGGACAAATGAAGAAATGAAGAAATTAACAAATTAAGAAATGAACAAATGAACGAATGAACACGTGAACAAATTACGATATGAGGAATTGAACAAATGAAAGAATAAACAAATGAACAAGTGAACAAATGAACAAACGAACAAATGAAGAAGTGAACAAATGAACAAATGAACAAATGCACAAATGAACAAAAGAACAATTGAACAAATGGACAGATGAACAAATGAACAAATGAACAAATGAATATATGAACAAATGATCAAATGAACACATGAACAAATGAACAAATGAATAAATGAACAAATGGACAAATGAACAAATGAAAAAAATGAACAAATGAACAAACGAAAAAACGAACCAACGAACAAACGAACAAATGAACAAACGAAGAAACGAACAAATGAACAAACGAACAACTGAACAAATGAACAAATGAAAAATGATCAAATGAACAAATGAACAAATGAACAAATGTACAAATGGACAAATGAACAAATGAACAAATGAACAGATGAACAAATGAACAACTGAACAAATGAACAAATGGACAATTGAACAAATGAACAAATGAACAAATGAACAAATGAATAAATGAACAAATGAACAAATGAACGAATGAACAAATGAACAAATGAACAAATCAACAGATGATCAAATGAACAAATGAACAAATGGACAGATAAACAAATGAGCAAATGAACAAATGGACAAATGGACAATTGAACAAATGAACAAATGAACAAATGAACAAATGAACAAATGAACAAATGAATAAATGAATAAATGAACAAATGAACAAACGAAAAAACGAACCAACGTACAAACGAACAAATGAACAAACGAACAAACGAAGAAACGAACAAATGAACAAACGAACAACTGAACAAATGAACAAATCAAAAATGATCAAATGAACAAATGAACAAATGGACAAATGAACAAATGAACAAACGAAAAAACGAACCAACGTACAAACGAACAAATGAACAAACGAAGAAACGAACAAATGAACAAACGAACAACTGAACAAATGAACAAATGAAAAATGATCAAATGAACAAATGGACAAATGAACAAATGAACCGATGAACAAATGAACAACTGAACAACTGAACAAATGAACAAATGAACAAATGGACAATTGAACAAATGAACAAATGAACAAATGAACAAATGAACAAATGAACAAATGAACAAATGAACAAATCAACAGATGATCAAATGTACAAATGAACAAATGAACAAATGAACAAACGAAAAAACGAACCAACGAACCAACGAACCAATGAACAAACGAACAAACGAACAAATGAACAAACGAACAAATGAACAGATGAACAAATGAACGACTGAACAAATGAACAAATGAACAAATGTTCAAATGAACAAATGGACAATTGAACAAATTAACAAATGAACAAATGAAAAAATGAACAAATGGACAAATGAACAAATCAAAAAATGTACAAATGAACAAATGAACAAATGAACAAAAGTACAAATGAACAAATGAACTAATGAACACAAGAACAAATGAACAACTGAACAAATGAACAAATGAACAAATGAAAAAATGAACAAATGATCAAATGATCATATGAACGAATGAACAAATGAACAAATGAACAAATTAACAAATGAACAAACGAACAAACTAACAAACGAACAAATGAACATTTGAACAAATGAACAAATGAACGAATGAACAATTGAACAAATGAACAAAAGAACAAATGAACAAGTGAACAAATGAAAAAACGAACAAATGAAGCAATGAAAAAATGACCAAGTGGACAAATGAAGAAATGAAGAAATTAACAAATTAAGAAATGAACAAATGAACGAATGAACACGTGAACAAATTACGATATGAGGAATTGAACAAATGAAAGAATAAACAAATGAACAAGTGAACAAATGAACAAACGAACAAATGAAGAAGTGAACAAATGAACAAATGAACAAATGCACAAATGAACAAAAGAACAATTGAACAAATGAACAAATGGACAGATGAACAAATGAACAAATGAACAAATGAATATATGAACAAATGATCAAATGAACACATGAACAAATGAACAAATGAATAAATGAACAAATGGACAAATGAACAAATGAAAAAAATGAACAAATGAACAAACGAAAAAACGAACCAACGAACAAACGAACAAATGAACAAACGAAGAAACGAACAAATGAACAAACGAACAACTGAACAAATGAAAAATGATCAAATGAACAAATGAACAAATGAACAAATGTACAAATGGACAAATGAACAAATGAACAAATGAACAGATGAACAAATGAACAACTGAACAAATGAACAAATGGACAATTGAACAAATGAACAAATGAAAAAATGAACAAATGATCAAATGATCATATGAACGAATGAACAAATGAACAAATTAACAAATGAACAAACGAACAAACTAACAAACGAACAAATGAACATTTGAACAAATGAACAAATGAACGAATGAACAATTGAACAAATGAACAAAAGAACAAATGAACAAGTGAACAAATGAAAAAACGAACAAATGAAGCAATGAAAAAATGACCAAGTGGACAAATGAAGAAATGAAGAAATTAACAAATTAAGAAATGAACAAATGAACGAATGAACACGTGAACAAATTACGATATGAGGAATTGAACAAATGAAAGAATAAACAAATGAACAAGTGAACAAATGAACAAACGAACAAATGAAGAAGTGAACAAATGAACAAATGAACAAATGCACAAATGAACAAAAGAACAATTGAACAAATGAACAAATGGACAGATGAACAAATGAACAAATGAATATATGAACAAATGATCAAATGAACACATGAACAAATGAACAAATGAATAAATGAACAAATGGACAAATGAACAAATGAAAAAAATGAACAAATGAACAAACGAAAAAACGAACCAACGAACAAACGAACAAATGAACAAACGAAGAAACGAACAAATGAACAAACGAACAACTGAACAAATGAACAAATGAAAAATGATCAAATGAACAAATGAACAAATGAACAAATGTACAAATGGACAAATGAACAAATGAACAAATGAACAGATGAACAAATGAACAACTGAACAAATGAACAAATGGACAATTGAACAAATGAACAAATGAACAAATGAACAAATGAATAAATGAACAAATGAACGAATGAACAAATGAACAAATCAACAGATGATCAAATGAACAAATGAACAAATGAACAAATGGACAGATGAACAAATGAGCAAATGAACAAATGGACAAATGGACAATTGAACAAATGAACAAATGAACAAATGAACAAATGAACAAATGAACAAATGAACAATTGAACAAATGAACAAATGAACGAATGAACAAATGAACAATAGAAAAAATGGACAAATAAACAAATGAATAAATGAACAAATGAACAAATGATCAAATGATGAAATGATCAAATGAACGAATGAGCAAATGGACAAACGAACAAACGAAAAAGTGAACAAATGAACAAATGAACGAATGATCAAATGATGAAATGATCAAATGAACGAATGAACAAATGGACAAAAGAACAAACGAAAAAGTGAACAAATGAACAAATGAACAAATGAACAAATGAACAAATGAACAAATGAATAAATGAACAAATGAACAAATGAATAAATGAACAAATGAACAAACGAAAAAACGAACCAACGTACAAACGAACAAATGAACAAACGAACAAACGAAGAAACGAACAAATGAACAAACGAACAACTGAACAAATGAACAAATGAACAAACGAACAACTGAACAAATGAACAAATCAAAAATGATCAAATGAACAAATGAACAAATGGACAAATGAACAAATGAACAAACGAAAAAACGAACCAACGTACAAACGAACAAATGAACAAACGAAGAAACGAACAAATGAACAAACGAACAACTGAACAAATGAACAAATGAAAAATGATCAAATGAACAAATGGACAAATGAACAAATGAACCGATGAACAAATGAACAACTGAACAAATGAACAAATGAACAAATGGACAATTGAACAAATGAACAAATGAACAAATGAACAAATGAACAAATGAACAAATGAATAAATGAACAAATGAACAAATGAACAAATCAACAGATGATCAAATGTACAAATGAACAAATGAACAAATGAACAAACGAAAAAACGAACCAACGAACCAACGAACAAACGAACAAACGAACAAATGAACAAACGAACAAATGAACAGATGAACAAATGAACGACTGAACAAATGAACAAATGAAAAAATGTTCAAATGAACAAATGGACAATTGAACAAATTAACAAATGAACAAATGAAAAAATGAACAAATGGACAAATGAACAAATCAAAAAATGTACAAATGAACAAATGAACAAATGAACAAAAGTACAAATGAACAAATGAACTAATGAACTAATGAACACAAGAACAAATGAAAAAATGAACAAATGAACAAATGAACAAATGGACAATTGAACAAATGAACAGATGAACAAATGAACAACTGTACAAATGAACAAATCAACAAATGGACAAACGAACAAACGAAAAAGTGAACAAATGAACAAATGAACAAATGAACAAATGAACAAATGTACAAATGAACAAATGGACAAGTTGACAAATGAACAAATGAAAAAATGATAAAATGAACAAATGAACAAATGAACAAATGAACAAATGAACAAGTGCACAAACGAACAAACGAACAAACGAACAAACGAACAAATGAACAAATGAACATTTGAACAAATGAACGAATGAACAATTGAACAAATGAACAAAAGAACAAAAGAACAAATGAACAAAAGAACAAATGAACAAGTGGACAAATAAAAAAACGAACAAATGAAGCAATGAAAAAATGACCAAGTGAACAAATGAAGAAATGAAGAAATGAACAAACGAAAAAGTGAACAAATGAACGAGTGAAAGAATGGACAAATGAAAAAATGAACAAATGAACACATGAACAAATGAACAAACGAACAAACGAACAAATGAACAAACGAACAACTGAACAAATGAAAAATAATCAAATGAACAAATGAACAAATGGACATATGAACAAATGTACTAATGATCAAATGAACAAATGAATAAATGAACAAGTGAACAAATTAAGAATTGGAGAATTAACGAAATGAACAAACGATGAAATGAACATATGAACAAATGTGCGAATAGACAAATGAACAAATGCACAAATGCACAAAAGAATAAATGAAGAAATGAACAAGTGAACAAATGAACAAATAAACAAATGAACAAATGAACAAAAGAATAAATTACAAATGAACAAATGAACAAATTAAGAATTGGAGAATTAACGAAATGAACAAATGAACAAATGAACAAATGATCAAATGAACAAATGAACAAATGATCAAACGATCAAATGATCAAATAAACAAATGAATAAATGAACAAGTGAACAAATTAAGAATTGGAGAATTAACGAAATGAACAAACGATGAAATGAACATATGAACAAATGAGCCAATAGACAAATGAACAAATGCACAAATGCACAAAAGAATAAATTAAGAAATGAACAAGTGGACAAATGAAGAAATGAACAAATAAACAAATGAACAAATGAACAAAAGAATAAATTACAAATGAACAAATGAACAAATTAAGAATTGGAGAATTAACGAAATGAACAAATGAACAAATGAACAAATGAACAAATGATCAAATGAACATATGAACAAATGAGCGAATAGACAAATGAACAAATGCACAAATGCACAAAAGAATAAATTAAGAAATGAACAAGTGGACAAATGAAGAAATGAACAAATAAACAAATGAACAAATGAACAAATGCACAAATGAACAAATGGACAGATGAACAAATACACAAATGAATATATGAACAAATGATCAAATGAACACATGAACAAATGAACAAATGAACAAATGGACAAATGAACAAATGAACAAATGAACAAATGAACAAACGAAAAAACGAACAAACGAAAAAACGAACAAATGAACAAACGAACAAAAGAACAAACGAACAAATGAACAAACGAACAACTGATCAAATGAACAAATGAAAAATGATCAAATGAACAAATGAACAAATGAACAAATGGACAAATGAACAAATGAACAAATGAACAAATGAACAAATGAACAAACGAACAAATGCACAAACGAACAACTGAACAAATGAAAAATGATCAAATGAACAAATGAACAAATGAACAAATGAACAAATGAATAAATGAACAAATGAATAAATGAACAAATGAACAAACGAAAAAACGAACCAACGTACAAACGAACAAATGAACAAACGAACAAATGAACAAACGAACAACTGAACAAATGAACAAATCAAAAATGTTCAAATGAACAAATGAACAAATGGACAAATGAACAAATGAACAAACGAAAAAACGAACCAACGTACAAACGAACAAATGAACAAACGAAGAAACGAACAAATGAACAAACGAACAACTGAACAAATGAACAAATGAAAAATGATCAAATGAACAAATGGACAAATGAACAAATGAACCGATGAACAAATGAACAACTGAACAAATGAACAAATGAACAAATGGACAATTGAACAAATGAACAAATGAACAAATGAACAAATGAACAAATGAATAAATGAACAAATGAACAAATGAACAAATCAACAGATGATCAAATGTACAAATGAACAAATGAACAAACGAAAAAACGAACCAACGAACCAACGAACAAACGAACAAACGAACAAATGAACAAACGAACAAATGAACAGATGAACAAATGAACGACTGAACAAATGAACAAATGAACAAATGTTCAAATGAACAAATGGACAATTGAACAAATTAACAAATGAAAAAATGAACAAATGGACAAATGAACAAATCAAAAAATGTACAAATGAACAAATGAACAAAAGTACAAATGAACAAATGAACTAATGAACACAAGAACAAATGAACAACTGAACAAATGAACAAATGAACAAATGAAAAAATGAACAAATGATCAAATGATCATATGAACGAATGAACAAATGAACAAATGAACAAATTAACAAATGAACAAACGAACAAACTAACAAACGAACAAATGAACATTTGAACAAATGAACAAATGAACGAATGAACAATTGAACAAATGAACAAAAGAACAAATGAACAAGTGAACAAATGAAAAAACGAACAAATGAAGCAATGAAAAAATGACCAAGTGGACAAATGAAGAAATGAAGAAATTAACAAATTAAGAAATGAACAAATGAACGAATGAACACGTGAACAAATTACGATATGAGGAATTGAACAAATGAAAGAATAAACAAATGAACAAGTGAACAAATGAACAAACGAACAAATGAAGAAGTGAACAAATGAACAAATGAACAAATGCACAAATGAACAAAAGAACAATTGAACAAATGGACAGATGAACAAATGAACAAATGAACAAATGAATATATGAACAAATGATCAAATGAACACATGAACAAATGAACAAATGAATAAATGAACAAATGGACAAATGAACAAATGAAAAAAATGAACAAATGAACAAACGAAAAAACGAACCAACGAACAAACGAACAAATGAACAAACGAAGAAACGAACAAATGAACAAACGAACAACTGAACAAATGAACAAATGAAAAATGATCAAATGAACAAATGAACAAATGAACAAATGTACAAATGGACAAATGAACAAATGAACAAATGAACAGATGAACAAATGAACAACTGAACAAATGAACAAATGGACAATTGAACAAATGAACAAATGAACAAATGAACAAATGAATAAATGAACAAATGAACAAATGAACGAATGAACAAATGAACAAATGAACAAATCAACAGATGATCAAATGAACAAATGAACAAATGGACAGATAAACAAATGAGCAAATGAACAAATGGACAAATGGACAATTGAACAAATGAACAAATGAACAAATGAACAAATGAACAAATGAACAAATGAATAAATGAATAAATGAACAAATGAACAAACGAAAAAACGAACCAACGTACAAACGAACAAATGAACAAACGAACAAACGAAGAAACGAACAAATGAACAAACGAACAACTGAACAAATGAACAAATCAAAAATGATCAAATGAACAAATGAACAAATGGACAAATGAACAAATGAACAAACGAAAAAACGAACCAACGTACAAACGAACAAATGAACAAACGAAGAAACGAACAAATGAACAAACGAACAACTGAACAAATGAACAAATGAAAAATGATCAAATGAACAAATGGACAAATGAACAAATGAACCGATGAACAAATGAACAACTGAACAACTGAACAAATGAACAAGTGAACAAATGGACAATTGAACAAATGAACAAATGAACAAATGAACAAATGAACAAATGAACAAATGAACAAATGAACAAATCAACAGATGATCAAATGTACAAATGAACAAATGAACAAATGAACAAACGAAAAAACGAACCAACGAACCAACGAACCAATGAACAAACGAACAAACGAACAAATGAACAAACGAACAAATGAACAGATGAACAAATGAACGACTGAACAAATGAACAAATGAACAAATGTTCAAATGAACAAATGGACAATTGAACAAATTAACAAATGAACAAATGAAAAAATGAACAAATGGACAAATGAACAAATCAAAAAATGTACAAATGAACAAATGAACAAATGAACAAAAGTACAAATGAACAAATGAACTAATGAACACAAGAACAAATGAACAACTGAACAAATGAACAAATGAACAAATGAAAAAATGAACAAATGATCAAATGAACACATGAACAAATGAACAAATGAATAAATGAACAAATGGACAAATGAACAAATGAAAAAAATGAACAAATGAACAAACGAAAAAACGAACCAACGAACAAACGAACAAATGAACAAACGAAGAAACGAACAAATGAACAAACGAACAACTGAACAAATGAAAAATGATCAAATGAACAAATGAACAAATGAACAAATGTACAAATGGACAAATGAACAAATGAACAAATGAACAGATGAACAAATGAACAACTGAACAAATGAACAAATGGACAATTGAACAAATGAACAAATGAACAAATGAACAAATGAATAAATGAACAAATGAACAAATGAACAAATGAACAAATCAACAGATGATCAAATGAACAAATGAACAAATGAACAAATGGACAGATGAACAAATGAGCAAATGAACAAATGGACAAATGGACAATTGAACAAATGAACAAATGAACAAATGAACAAATGAACAATTGAACAAATGAACAAATGAACGAATGAACAAATGAACAATAGAAAAAATGGACAAATAAACAAATGAATAAATGAACAAATGAACAAATGATCAAATGAACAAATGAACAAATGATCAAATGATGAAATGATCAAATGAACGAATGAGCAAATGGACAAACGAACAAACGGAAAAGTGAACAAATGAACAAATGAACGAATGATCAAATGATGAAATGATCAAATGAACGAATGAACAAATGGACAAATGAACAAATGAACAAATGAACAATTGAACAAATGAACGAATGAACAAATGAACAAATGAACAAGTGAACAAATGAACAAATGGACAGATGAACAAATGAACAAATGAACAAATGAACAAATGGACAAATGAACAAATGAACAAATGAATATATGAACAAATGATCAAATGAACACATGAACAAATGAACAAATGAACAAATGAACAAATGGACAAATGAACAAATGAACAAATGAAAAAATGAACAAATGAACAAATGATCAAACGAAAAAACGAACAAACGAAAAAACGAACAAATGAACAAACGAACAAATGAACAACTGAACAAATGAACAAATGAACAAATGAACAAATGAACAACTGAACAACTGAACAAATGAACAAATGGACAATTGAACAAATGAACAAATGAACAAATGAACAAATGAATAAATGAACAAATGAACAAATGAACACATAAACAAATGAACAAATGAACAAATGAACAAATGAACAAATGGACAAATGAACAAATGAACAAATGAACAAATGAACAAATGAACAAACGAACAAATGAACAAATGAACAAACGAAAAAGTAAACAAATGAACAAATGATCAAATGATGAAATGATCAAATGAACGAATGAACAAATGAACAAATGGACAGATGAACGAATGAACAAATGAACAAATGGACAATTGAACAAATTAACAAATGAACAAATGAACAAATGAACAAATGAACAAATGAACAATTGAACAAATGAACAAATGAACAAATGAACAAGTGAACAAATGAACAAATGAACAAATATACAAATGAACAAATGAAAAAATGAACAAATGAACAAATGAGAAATGAACAATTGAACAAATGAACAAATGAACGAATGAACAAATGAATAAATGAACAAATGAACAAATGCACAAAAGAATAAATTAAGAAATGAACAAGTGAACAAATGAAGAAATGAACAAATAAACAAATGAACAAATGAACAAATGAACAAATGTACGAATGAACGAATGAACAAATGGACAAGTTGACAAATGAACAAATGAACAAATGAACAAATGGACAAATAAACAAATGAATAAATGAACAAATGATCAAATGATGAAATGATCAAATGAACGAATGAGCAAATGGACAAACGAACAAACGAAATAGTGTACAAATGAACAAATGAACGAATGATCAAATGATGAAACGATCAAATGAACGAATGAACAAATGGACAAAAGAACAAACGAAAAAGTGAACAAATGAACAAATGAACAAATGAACAAATGAACAAATGAACAAATGAACAAATGAACAAATGAACAAGTGAACAATTGAACAAATGAACAAATATACAAATGAACAAATGAACAAATGAACAAATGAACAAATGAACAAATGAATAAATGATCAAATGATCAAATGATGAAATGATCAAATGAACGAATGAACAAATGGACAAACGGACAAACGAAAAAGTGAACAAATGAACAAATGAACCATTGAACAAATGAACAATTGAACAAATGAACAAATGTACAAATGAACCATTGAACAAATGAGCAAATGAACAAATGTACAAATGAACAAATGTACAAATGAACAAATGATGAAATGATCAAATGAACGAATGAACAAATGGACAAATCAACAGATGAACAAATGAACAAATGAACAAACGAAAGGTCAACAAACGAACGAGTGAACGAATGGACAAATGAACAAAAGAACAAATCAACAGATGAACAAATAAACAAAAAAACAAATGAACAAATGATCAAATGATCAAATGAACGAATGAACAAATGGACAGATGAACAAATGAACAAATGAACAAATGAACAAATGGACAAATGAACAAATGATCAAATGATCAAATGATGAAATGATCAAATGAACGAATGAACAAATGGACAAACGGACAAACGAAAAAGTGAACAAATGAACAAATGAGCAAATGAACAAATGTACAAATGAACAAATGTACAAATGAACAAATGATGAAATGATCAAATGAACGAATGAACAAATGGACAAATCAACAGATGAACAAATGAACAAATGAACAAACGAAAAAGTGAACACACGAACGAGTGAACGAATGGACAAATGAACAAATGAACAAAAGAACAAATCAACAGATGAACAAATGAACAAATGGACAAATGAACAAATGAACAAATGAACAAATGAACAAATGCACAAAAGAACAAATGCACAAAAGAAAAAATTAAGAAATGAACAAGTGAACAAATGAAGAAATGAACAAATAAACAAATGAACAAATGAACAAATGAACAAATGAACAAATGAACAAATGTACGAATGAACGAATGAACGAATGAACAAATGAACAAATGGACAATTGAACAAATGAACAAATGAACAGATGAACAAATGAACAACTGAACAACTGAACAAATGAACAAATGGACAATTGAACAAATGAACAAATGAACAAATGAATAAATGAACGAATGAACAAATGAACAAATCAACAGATCAACAAATGAACAAACGGAAAAGTGAACAAACGAACGAGTGAACGAATGGACAAATGAACAAAAGAACAAATTAACAGATGAACAAATGAACAAATGGACAAATGAACAAATGAACAAATGAACAAATGAACAAATTGCACAAATGCACAAAAGAATAAATTAAGAAATGAACAAGTGAACAAATGAAGAAATGAACAAATAAACAAATGAACAAATGAACAAATGGACAGATGAACAAATGAACAAATGAACAAATGGACAATTGAACAAATTAACAAATGAACAAATGAAAAAATGAACAAATGGACAAATGAACAAATCAAAAAATGAACAAATGAACAAATGAACAAATGAACAAAAGTACAAATGAACAAATGGACAAATGAACAAATCAAAAAATGAACAAATGAACAAATGAACAAATGAACAACTGAACAAATGAACAAATGAAAAAATGAACAAATGATCAAATGATCAAATGATCATATGAACGAATGAACAAATGAACAAATGAACAAATTAACAAATGAACAAATGAACAAACTAACAAACGAACAAACGAACAAACGAACAAATGAACAAATGAACATTTGAACAAATGAACAAATGAACGAATGAACAATTGAACAAATGAACAAAAGAACAAATGAAAAAACGAACAAATGAAGCAATGAAAAAATGACCAAGTGAACAAATGAAGAAATGAAGAAATTAACAAATTAAGAAATGAACAAATGAACGAATGAACACGTGAACAAATTACGATATGTGGAATTGAACAAATGAAATAATAAACAATTGAACAAATGAACAAACGAACAAATGAAGAAGTGAACAAATGAACAAATGAACAAATGAACAAATGAACAAGTGAACAAATGAACAAATGAACAAATATACAAATGAACAAATGAAAAAATGAACAAATGAACAAATGAAAAATGAACAATTGAACAAATGAACAAATGAACAAATGAACAAATGAACAAATGAACAAATGAACAAATGGACAATTGAACAAATAAACAAATGAACAGATGAACAAATGAAAAACTGAACAACTGAACAAATGATCAAATGAACAAATGGACAATTGAACAAATGAACAAATGAATAAATGAACAAATGAACGAATGAACGAATGAACAAATGAACAAATCAACAGATGAACAAATGAACATATGAACAAACGAAAAGGTCAACAAACGAACGAGTGAACGAATGGACAAATGAACAAAAGAACAAATCAACAGATGAACAAATAAACAAAAAAACAAATGAACAAATGATCAAATGATCAAATGAACGAATGAACAAATGGACAGATGAACAAATGAACAAATGAACAAATGAACAAATGGACAAATGTACAAATGATCAAATGATCAAATGATGAAATGATCAAATGAACGAATGAACAAATGGACAAACGAACAAACGAAAAAGTGAACAAATGAACAAATGAACCATTGAACAAATGAACAAATGAACAAATGAACAAATGTACAAATGAACCATTGAACAAATGAGCAAATGAACAAATGTACAAATGAACAAATGTACAAATGAACAAATGATGAAATGATCAAATGAACGAATGAAGAAATGGACAAATCAACAGATGAACAAATGAACAAATGAACAAACGAAAAAGTGAACAAACGAACGAGTGAACGAATGGACAAATGAACAAATGAACAAAAGAACAAATCAACAGATGAACAAATGAACAAATGGACAAATGAACAAATGAACAAATGAACAAATTGCACAAATGCACAAAAGAATAAATTAAGAAATGAACAAGTGAACAAATGAAGAAATGAACAAATAAACAAATGAACAAATGAACGAATGAACAAATGCACAAAAGAACAAATGCACAAAAGAATAAATTAAGAAATGAACAAGTGAACAAATGAAGAAATGAACAATTAAACAAATGAACAAATGAACAAATGAACAAATGAACAAATGAACAAATGAACAAATGTACGAATGAACGAATGAACGAATGAACAAATGAACAAATGGACAATTGTACAAATGAACAAATGAACAGATGAACAAATGAACAACTGAACAACTGAACAAATGAACAAATGGACAATTGAACAAATGAACAAATGAACAAATGAATAAATGAACGAATGAACAAATGAACAAATCAACAGATCAACAAATGAACAAATGAACAAACGAAAAAGTGAACAAACGAACGAGTGAACGAATGGACAAATGAACAAAAGAACAAATTAACAGATGAACAAATGAACAAATGAACAAATGAACAAATGAACAAATGAACAACTTGCACAAATGCACAAAAGAATAAATTAAGAAATGAACAAGTGAACAAATGAAGAAATGAACAAATAAACAAATGAACAAATGGACAGATGAACAAATGAACATTTGAACAAATGAACAAATGAACGAATGAACAATTGAACAAATGAACAAAAGAATAAATGAAAAAACGAACAAATGAAGCAATGAAAAAATGACCAAGTGAACAAATGAAGAAATGAAGAAATTAACAAATTAAGAAATGAACAAATGAACGAATGAACACGTGAACAAATTACGATATGTGGAATTGAACAAATGAAATAATAAACAATTGAACAAATGAACAAACGAACAAATGAAGAAGTGAACAAATGAACAAATGAACAAATGAACAAATGAACAAGTGAACAAATGAACAAATGAACAAATATACAAATGAACAAATGAAAAAATGAACAAATGAACAAATGAAAAATGAACAATTGAACAAATGAACAAATGAACAAATGAACGAATGAACAAATGAACAAATGAACAAGTGAACAAATGAACAAATGGACAGATGAACAAATGAACAAATGAACAAATGTTCAAATGAACAAATGAACAAATGGACAAATGAACAAATGAACAAATGAACAAATGGACAATTGAACAAATAAACAAATAAACAGATGAACAAATGAACAACTGAACAACTGAACAAATGATCAAATGAACAAATGGACAATTGAACAAATGAACAAATGAACAAATGAATAAATGAACAAATGAACGAATGAACGAATGAACAAATGAACAAATCAACAGATGAACAAATGAACATATGAACAAACGAAAAGGTCAACAAACGAACGAGTGAACGAATGGACAAATGAACAAAAGAACAAATCAACAGATGAACAAATAAACAAAAAAACAAATGAACAAATGATCAAATGATCAAATGAACGAATGAACAAATGGACAGATGAACAAATGAACAAATGAACAAATGAACAAATGGACAAATGTACAAATGATCAAATGATCAAATGATGAAATGATCAAATGAACGAATGATGAAATGATCAAATGAACGAATGAACAAATGGACAAACGAACAAACGAAAAAGTGAACAAATGAACAAATGAACCATTGAACAAATGAACAAATGAACAAATGAACAAATGTACAAATGAACCATTGAACAAATGAGCAAATGAACAAATGTACAAATGAACAAATGTACAAATGAACAAATGATGAAATGATCAAATGAACGAATGAACAAATGGACAAATCAACAGATGAACAAATGAACAAATGAACAAACGAAGAAGTGAACAAACGAACGAGTGAACGAATGGGCAAATGAACAAATGAACAAAAGAACAAATCAACAGATGAACAAATGAACAAATGGACAAATGAACAAATGAACAAATGAACAAATGAACAAATTGCACAAATGCACAAAAGAATAAATTAAGAAATGAACAAGTGAACAAATGAAGAAATGAACAAATAAACAAATGAACAAATGAACGAATGAACAAATGCACAAAAGAACAAATGCACAAAAGAATAAATTAAGAAATGAACAAGTGAACAAATGAAGAAATGAACAATTAAACAAATGAACAAATGAACAAATGAACAAATGAACAAATGAACAAATGTACGAATGAACGAATGAACGAATGAACAAATGAACAAATGGACAATTGTACAAATGAACAAATGAACAGATGAACAAATGAACAACTGAACAACTGAACAAATGAACAAATGGACAATTGAACAAATGAACAAATGAACAAATGAATAAATGAACGAATGAACAAATGAACAAATCAACAGATCAACAAATGAACAAATGAACAAACGAAAAAGTGAACAAACGAACGAGTGAACGAATGGACAAATGAACAAAAGAACAAATTAACAGATGAACAAATGAACAAATGAACAAATGAACAAATGAACAAATGAACAACTTGCACAAATGCACAAAAGAATAAATTAAGAAATGAACAAGTGAACAAATGAAGAAATGAACAAATAAACAAATGAACAAATGGACAGATGAACAAATGAACAAATGTTCAAATGAACAAATGAACAAATGGACAATTGAACAAATTAACAAATGAACAAATGAAAAAATGAACAAATGGACAAATGAACAAATCAAAAAATGAACAAATGAACAAATGAACAAATGAACAAAAGTACAAATGAACAAATGGACAAATGATCAAATCAAAAAATGAACAAATGAACAAATGAACAAATGAACAACTGAACAAATGAACAAATGAAAAAATGAACAAATGATCAAATGATCAAATGATCATATGAACGAATGAACAAATGAACAAATGAACAAATTAACAAATGAACAAATGAACAAACTAACAAACGAACAAACGAACAAATGAACAAATGAACATTTGAACAAATGAACAAATGAACGAATGAACAATTGAACAAATGAACAAAAGAACAAATGAAAAAACGAACAAATGAAGCAATGAAAAAATGACCAAGTGAACAAATGAAGAAATGAAGAAATTAACAAATTAAGAAATGAACAAATGAACGAATGAACACGTGAACAAATTACGATATGTGGAATTGAACAAATGAAATAATAAACAAATGAACAAATGAACAAACGAACAAATGAAGAAGTGAACAAATGAACAAATGAACAAATGCACAAATGCACAAATGAACAAAAGAACAATTGAACAAATGAACAAATGAACAAATGCACAAATGAACAAAAGAACAAATGAACAAACTAACAAACGAACAAACGAACAAACGAACAAATGAACAAATGAACAATTGAACAAATAAACGAATGAACAAATGAACAAACGAACAACTGATCAAATGAACAAATGATCAAATGAACAAATGGACAATTGAACAAATGAACAAATGAACAAATGAACAAAGGAATAAATGAACAAATGAACGAATGAACGAATGAACAAATGAACAAATCAACAGATGAACAAATGAACACATGAACAAATGATCAAATGATCAAATGATGAAATGATCAAATGAACGAATGAACAAATGGACAAATGAACAAACGTAAAAGTGAACAAATGAACAAATGAACCATTGAACAAATGAACAAATGAGCAAATGAACAAATGTACAAATGAACCATTGAACAAATGAGCAAATGAACAAATGTACAAATGAACAAATGTACAAATGAACAAATGATGAAATGATCAAATGAACGAATGAACAAATGGGCAAATCAACAGATGAACAAATGAACAAATGAACAAACGAAAAAGTGAACAAACGAACGAGTGAACGAATGGACAAATGATCAAATGAACAAAAGAACAAATCAACAGATGAACAAATGAACAAATGGACAAATGAACAAATGAACAAATGAACAAATTGCACAAATGCACAAAAGAATAAATTAAGAAATGGACAAGTGAACAAATGAAGAAATGAACAAATAAACAAATGAACAAATGAACAAATGAACAAATGAACAAATGAACAAATGAACAAATGAACAAATGCACAAAAGAACAAATGCACAAAAGAATAAATTAAGAAATGAACAAGTGAACAAATGAAGAAAAGAACAAATAAACAAATGAACAAATGAACAAATGAACAAATGAACAAATGAACAAATGAACAAATGAACAAATGAACAAATGAACAAATGAACAAATGAACAAATGAACAAATGAACAAATGAACAAATGAACAAATGAACAAATGAACAAATGTACGAATGAACGAATGAACGAATGAACAAATGAACAAATGGACAATTGAACAAATGAACAAATGAACAGATGAATAAATGAACAACTGAACAACTGAACAAATGAACAAATGGACAATTGAACAAATGAACAAATGAACAAATGAATAAATGAACGAATGAACAAATGAACAAATCAACAGATCAACAAATGAACAAATGAACAAACGAAAAAGTGAACAAACGAACGAGTGAACGAATGGACAAATGAACAAAAGAACAAATTAACAGATGAACAAATGAACAAATGGACAAATGAACAAATGAACAAATGAACAAATGAACAAATGAACAAATTGCATAAATGCACAAAAGAATAAATTAAGAAATGAACAAGTGAACAAATGAAGAAATGAACAAATAAACAAATGAACAAATGGACAGATGAACAAATGAACAAATGTTCAAATGAACAAATGAACAAATGGACAATTGAACAAATTAACAAATGAACAAATGAAAAAATGAACAAATGGACAAATGAACAAATCAAAAAATGAACAAATGAACAAATGAACAAATGAACAAAAGTACAAATGAACAAATGGACAAATGAACAAATCAAAAAATGAACAAATGAACAAATGAAAAAAATGAACAACTGAACAAATGAACAAATGAAAAAATGAAAAAATGATCAAATGATCATATGAACGAATGAACAAATGAACAAATGAACAAATTAACAAATGAACAAATGAACAAATGAGCAAATGAACAAACTAACAAACGAACAAACGAACAAACGAACAAATGAACAAATGAACATTTGAACAAATGAACAAATGAACGAATGAACAATTGAACAAATGAACAAAAGAACAAATGAAAAAACGAACAAATGAAGCAATGAAAAAATGACCAAGTGAACAAATGAAGAAATGAAGAAATTAACAAATTAAGAAATGAACAAATGAACGAATGAACACGTGAACAAATTACGATATGTGGAATTGAACAAATGAAATAATAAACAAATGAACAAATGAACAAACGAACAAATGAAGAAGTGAACAAATGAACAAATGAACAAATGAACAAATGAACAAATGAACAAATGAACAAATGAACAAATGAACAAATGCACAAATGCACAAAAGAACAATTGAACAAATGAACAAATGCACAAATGAACAAAAGAACAATTGAACAAATGAACAAATGAACAAATGGACAGATGAACAAATGAATATATGAAAAAATGATCAAATGAACACATAAACAAGTGAACAAATGAACAAATGAACAAATGAACAAATGAACAAATGAACAGATGAACAAATGAACAACTGAACAAATGAACAAATAAACAAATGGACGATTGAACAAATGAACAAATGAACAAATGGACAAATGGACAAATGGACAATTGAACAAATTAAGAAATGAACAAATGAAAAAATGAACAAATGAACAAATGAACAATTGAACAAATGAACAAATGAACGAATGAACAAATGAACAAATGAACAAGTGAACAAATGAACAAATGAACAAATGGACAGATGAACAAATGAACAAATGAACAAATGAACAAATGAACAAATGAATATATGAACAAATGATCAAATGAACACATGAACAAATGAACAAATGAACAAATGGACAAATGAACAAATGAACAAATGAAAAAATGAACAAATGAACAAATGATCAAACGAAAAAACGAACAAACGAAAAAACGAACAAATGAACAAACGAACAAATGAACAACTGAACAAATGAACAAATGAACAAATGAACAAATGGACAATTGAACAAATGAACAAATGAACAGATGAACAAATGAACAACTGAACAACTGAACAACTGAACAAATGAACAAATGGACAATTGAACAAATGAACAAATGAACAAATGAACAAATGAATAAATGAACAAATGAACAATTGAACACATAAACAAATGAACAAATGAACAAATGAACAAATGAACAAATGGACAAATGAACAAATGAACAAATGAACAAATGAACAAATGAACAAACGAAAAAGTAAACAAATGAACAAATGAACAAATGATCAAATGATGAAATGATCAAATGAACGAATGAACAAATGAACAAATGGACAGATGAACGAATGAACAAATGAACAAATGGACAATTGAACAAATTAACAAATGAACAAATGAACAAATGAACAAATGAACAAATGAACAATTGAACAAATGAACAAATGAACGAATGAACAAATGAACAAGTGAACAAATGAACAAATGAACAAATATACGAATGAACAAATGAAAAAATGAACAAATGAACAAATGAGAAATGAACAATTGAACAAATGAACAAATGAACGAATGAACAAATGAATAAATGAACAAATGAACAAATGCACAAAAGAATAAATTAAGAAATGAACAAGTGAACAAATGAAGAAATGAACAAATAAACAAATGAACAAATGAACAAATGAACAAATGTACGAATGAACGAATGAACAAATGGACAAGTTGACAAATGAACAAATGAACAAATGAACAAATGGACAAATAAACAAATGAATAAATGAACAAATGATCAAATGATGAAATGATCAAATGAACGAATGAGCAAATGGACAAACGAACAAACGAAATAGTGAACAAATGAACAAATGAACAAATGATCAAATGATGAAACGATCAAATGAACGAATGAACAAATGGACAAAAGAACAAACGAAAAAGTGAACAAATGAACAAATGAACAAATGAACAAATGAACAAATGAACAAATGAACAAATGAACAAATGAACAAATGAACAAGTGAACAAATATACAAATGAACAAATGAACAAATGAACAAATGAACAAATGAAAAATGAATAAATGATCAAATGATCAAATGATGAAATGATCAAATGA